>NW_013666942.1:121151-135544 GCF_000517525.1 Limulus polyphemus
TACTCAGCATGTAGATAGTACAGTACTTTACTGTAACAAAACATACATATTTATGCTAATTTAAGTCTAGTTCCCTATGCAGTGTTACAACAGAATGATGATTTGTTGACTCTTTATTGGATGTTTGTGGATTTTATGTGGACAGCCATGCAAATGTTTTATGCTATATTTCATGCAAAATTGCTTCTAGACTTAATCTAAAAGCACCTATATTTTACAGATTTTCTGGTGAGGGACATACCCCCACCCCCTTTGCATGCTGATTGTATTTCACACAGTATGTGTTGGCTTTTGATCTTACAAATTAAAACTTTGCTTTCAAACATTCTGCGTATGGGCCTGTATGTAGTAAGTTTACTACCAAAAGTAATTATAATCATAGAGTAACAAGATCCCATAGGTGAAGTTGTGTTGTTATTCAAGTGGGTTTTTAAAAATCTTGATTATAGAAATCTTTTCCATGGGACTTGAATAAACTTAGGAAATTTTATTGCATCCTTGATAGATTATACGACTGTTAAGAATATTTATTTTTCTATACATTTTCATGTTATTCAACAACAGCTGTGGTAGTACCACCATAAATATTATTCAAAATACCCAAGTCTAACAATGTATTTTATTTTTTATGCATTTAATGATTTGTTTCTCTTTTAATTTTGTCTATAGTATAATGAAATTGTGGTACGCAGTGATACTACATGATGTCTGCTATTGTATTTACCATAAGAAGTTTCACAATGTTTACATATCCAGGTGTCTGTAATTTCTGACAGTCACTAAGTTAATTTCATCCTACTTACACATTGTCTTGGGTCATTCACTTGTGGTATCACACATGCTTTCTTTTGGGAAAGATTTCTCTAAGGTTGAACTTCCAGTGTGGAGGTTGACAGGGATATTTTTCACCTCTTTTTGAACCTCACTTATGTTTTGATGGGAATAACCAATATTCACGTGAGTAGTACACGAATAATGAAAAGAATAGCACTGCTGTTTCGTATATATAATGCTATTTTCCTCAATCTGGAATAATTTTTCAAACAGTTCTATATTGTAAAAGATCTAGTCACAGTTCTTCTAATTGACCTAACAGTTATTATTTCCAGTAAAGGCAACGCTTTTGATACCCCTTGTCTTATCTTTAATTGCTTTGTGAGTTGAATAAAGATTGTTACACATTGTGTCCGATCTTTTTTATTCATCAAACTATGTTAAAGTTAAAGAATTCAAAATTTGTTATGTAATACATTTGTGTGTAACCTCCTGTTATTCTCGGAATTACACGGTTACTCTTAAGGGAAATAAGTGCACCTCAGAATACAAAGTGTCAGGTCTTATTCTTTTTTAAAATCAATTTGTTAAAATAACAATTACTGGTAATTTCAACGTGATAGGCATTTTATGCGCACGTGTCAGTAACACCTAGGGTTCAAGTACCACCATCCATAATTTTGAACTACTAACTAGAAGGAATGCAATATGTCAGTAGCACCCGCGTAATTTGTCTGACTATAAACTGAATAACGGGATTGACAGTCACTCTAATAACGCATTAGATAATCCTTTAATCCCAGTAATGATTCTAATAGCCTTTTTCTGAACCCTTTCCAATAAATCAATATATTTTCTATAGTTTTTTTCATTTGTGATTATCAAAACCAATTTTACTCTAAAATAGTAAACAGTTCAACTTGTAAAAGATCTTTAATGCGATGTGAAACTTGGACCTGTAGATCCGCTGTCCGACACGCCCAGTCTATTAACATATATATATATATAATACGTTTGCTTTTAGTAAAACAGTAAAGGACTTCCAAATCATAGTTTTGCATTTCTTAAAATTCTCCATGCCAAATATTTGTTGTCTGTTACATGTGCAGAATCGTTGTGTTGTGAACAGAGTTGGCGTTTTTTCTTATTCAACAATATAAGGAAAATAAAGCAAATATAATAAAATAAAGTAGTATCGTTATCAAATAATTCATTCAAGTGACGTAGGTTAATGTAAAATTAATGTAGAACATGTTGTAATTTAAAAATGATTTTCTTTTCTGGTAAGTTCCTCAATATTTATATATATATATATTTCATAATATTACCAATAGATGGCGGGACTAAAAGATTATTAACATGAATCGAAACAGACGAATTAACCCAACTGAATATTAACAAAAAAGAGATTCTAACTGTCGATACCTTGATTTGCTGGGCTTTATATTCCGCTCTAAATTTGTCGATTAAAGCATAAAGTTACCTATGGGTTAAATGAAATGACAACACATGAAACCGATGGTATAAGTAAAAGGTTTTTAGTATAAAGTGTTTTTTGTTTGAAGTTATGCACAAAGCTACACAATGGGCTATCTGTGCTCTGCCCACCACGGGTATCGAAACCCGGTTTCAAGCGTTGTAAGTCTGCAGACATACCACTGTGCCACTGGGGGGCCAGTATAAAGTGATAGCATATCGTTTGGTTTCCTGTGTATTTTACGCAGAAAATGAGTGATTTCACCAAATCTTTTTTTATCAATTCTGTATATTCAACATGATGCTGCGTGTGGATGCAACCCGTGGTGAAATGCTTGTAAACAAACTGATAATTTGGGCGTTCCATTAATGAATTATAATCTACAGAAAATAGAGGAACATCATGTTCATGTAATAACATATCCATTAAAAAAAAAAGATTGGCCAGTCCAAGAGCCTAATAACACATCCATTAAAAAAAAAAGATTGGCCAGTCCAAGAGCCTAATAACACATCCATTAAAAAAAAAAGATTGGCCAGTCCAAGAGCCTAAGCTTCAAAGTTCAAATTACAAAGCACTGATGTCCTTTATTTAATTTTTTCAAGTGTGGTTATCAAAATTAATGTTATAGTAATAAACTTTTGTGTTGTCCGAAACAGATGAATTGTAATGACAAATGTTACAGAATTATTTGTAGGATTCCAGACGGTAATTTATTTCACTCATGGCCTAGTATCAGTACCGATAAGACACCCACAATGGAATTTCGAAATTTAAGCAGTAACAATATAATGTATAGCAATAAATGCAAATTTTGTTAAGGATAAATTTTTATTTGTATTTTCACTCTTAAACATCGTGTATTTGTTTGTTTGAAACTAAGCACAAAGCTACACAATGGGTTATCTGTGCTCTGCCCACCACGAGTATCGAAACCCGGTTTAAACATCGTGTATGTGACTGCATCCGGTGTTTGATCTCTCTGCTGTTTGTGAGTTTCTCCCTTTATCAATTAGCTTATCTAGAGAAATCCTATTGACTGTTTTAGTAAAAACATGGGGGGTGAACAACTTTCATATTATTTACTGAATAATTTTAACAGTCCTAGATTTTTGTGTCTTTTACACTAAAATGTTGTAATACGTTCACTGATAAGCAGTTGTGGTTTGTTTGTTTGTTTGTTATTAAGCACAAAGCTAAAGAATGGACTATTTGTGCTGTACCCCTCTTCTCCCCTCCACGAGTATCGAAACCCGGGTCTTAGTGTTATAAGACTCCTGATTTACTGCAGAGCCACTGGGGAGCAGCAGTCTTAGAAAAATCTGTCCGTTGACTTCATACTAAAACAGATTCCCCTAAAAAATATAACTAACTATTTAGTATCTGTGTTATATTTGGTCATTGATAAGAAAACCATTAATGTGATATTAGAACAATGTTTCTGTTCTTATTATTTAATTTCTGTAGTTCATATTGGTGTATAGAAGACATTTTAATACTAGAAATAAACAACCTTATAACACCAAATTGTTGTTTTTCTATAATTGGACCTTCAACGTTTCGCTTTACAGCTTCTTCAGTTTCTGTTCTTATTCTAGAATGGTTATTTCTAATTCCGGCGCTCGCGGTGCCAAATAATCCCTTGGGATCCTGTACAACAGTAATGTCTCTTTCCAACTATATCTGAAATAAAATAGTCCTTCCTAGCTTTGTTCCCCTTAACATTGTAACGTGCTTTGTGTGTATTTCTTTTACCTCGATGTTTTTCCCTGGGAGCAATGCTTAAATTAAATGTAATCAGATTAATGTTGTTGTTGGCTTTTGATCTAATTCATCGGCCCCTTCAGTCTAGAGAACTGGAGCCGGATCTGGGTTCCTCGCGATTTATTAGGTCGGAGTCACTTTACCGCGATAGTTCTTTTAAGTTTTTGGAATAAATTAAACATCAACATTAGTAGCCAAACATAATATAATTTTTAAAGTACATATTCAATAGTTAGAAAAGTTTGTGTTTTAACTAGCTAATTGTAATATTTTTTGTTTTTAATAAATTTGATGATTTTTTTATGAACTACGAAGTTTTCATTCTGACCTTCAGTTTGGTAAAATCGTGATAACGCTCATAATAGTTCTCATACATTTAATTACTAAAACTTGTTTTCTGTCCATATATATTTTAGATTTCCGCTAATCTTAGTTTACTGATATTTTTTATGCTCATTAACCTCCTTTAAACTTCACGATTGCAAAATAATAATGATTATAAAATACTCGGTGTTTTATAACGAGAGCTCTTCACGCCATCAACTGTTAGTTAATGAAGATTAACTCTCTCGTTGTGCCGTAGGACCTTTATCTGTTTATATGTATGCGTTGTACCGTAGAAATTACAACATATACTAACCTTCTTTCTGTATGTCTCTGTACAGACACATTATTTGCTTTGGCTTTGCATTTAATGCATCCAAAGGAAATTCCTAAATTTTATTATGGTTATATTATATGTTGGGTATATCACACGACAACAATAGCATGCTTTCAACAGGATAATGTGCTCTAACAAGGGTTTGAGGATAAATCCTGGGACTTTTTCGACACTCATTGCTTTAGTTCTACGGGTCTTTAGCTGAAATATACTTTAGAATAAGAAAATATAGATAGCATCAACTCTTCATTCACGTGTACAAAAGGATTCCCTCCCAATCATCACAGAAAAATCAAAGCAGTGTGTCTGTAGAAGCCATGAGATTTATCATAAACAGGTCGTGAATACTAAACACGTGTAAAGTGTGCGCTGTATTTACGTAAATCAAGATGGAGAAAGTATGCAACTTTGAGAAGTACGCCTACAACTGTCGCGCAAGCGATTTTTGAGCGTTATGAAAAAATAAATGAAACCGTGTAGCAAAAATTGCAACATTATAACAAATTGAAATAAAGATTACTGTAACAATGAAGAGATTGATAGTTAGAGTATATGAAACAAAATGATTGAACCAAATCCACAGAATCGTGTATACATTCGATATAAAAATGAAATGAAAAGCCTCCCTCCCCCAGTGGCACAGCGGCATGTCTGCGGACATCCAACGCTAGAATCAGGGTTTCGATACTCGTGGTGGGCAGAGCACAGATAGCCCATTGTGTAGCTTCGTGCTTACTTACAAATAAACAATAAGAAATGAAAAGTCATTCAAAGTATATATATAATTAATAGTAAAATATAACTTTCATTGATGAGGGCGTAAATATACAGCTTTTAGAAAGCAAATGTAAAAGTTTTGAATCTAATAATGTTTCTACGAAACTTACTGCAGAAAATGTACATTGATAATAATGTGAAATAACTTATTACTGCTTGAAGACATCGAAGATGAAGGTAATTTTTAATCCATTAGTAACAAACGTAGTAACCAGTAAGAAAAAACAAATGACAGTAGGCAATATAGATGGAAGATATTATAATTGTCCTACATGCAAGTGTATTATAATAATAATTCATACATTCAGCCGTCTGAACTTTGAATCCAAAATAAAGCTTTGAATAGGATCTTAATTTTTATAATTCTAACGAGAAATGAGCAAATACAAGAAGTATAAGAGCAAAATATAATCATTTTTCCATTTAAATATTGTCATCATTTATACGTTTATTACTTCTTGTTTTACCAAAACTATTTCATAATATTTATAGGAACCAATTCGGATTTATTATACACACTTTAGATAAAATAAATAGATTGTCATGTACCGTAAGCGCGTTTTCTTTCTTCTTACCTTGTTTACGTTAATGCAATCTTTTTTTTTCCCTTTCTGTTTCAGAATGTACTTGTTTAGAACTAGAAGGCACAAAAATATTGTGCAAAACAAAACAAAAAAAACAAAAAAACGCGTAACACACGAGGTCGTTGAAAAATTGACTGAATTAAAATACTTTTCCGATTAGATAGTACGATCATATTAGAATTATTTAACATTTTTGTTTCAAAATCAGCTACAAATAATAAATCCTTGCTATTTCTTGTATGTAATCAACCAATTTCATTAGCCTTATTTATGTAAAACAGCTGCTAAAATAAAGAAACCAGAAATATAGCTTCTTTTTTTTTTTAACAAAAACCGATCTCAAAATGCTTGAGGACAAAATGATAACTTTCTATGTGTTTGAAGTTACCGCTTTACAGCCTGTGATGTTGTAAAGCAGTGTATACGAAAACTCCACGTACGGTCCAAACATTAAAGGTACCGTTCCGTGGTATAATACAATTTGCTTATTTTTGCAAAGTAAGGGCTGGCAAATTTTGATTGAAGTGTTTTTATTGGTGCGGCTTACTGTGTATATAGTGACGTCACTCCTTAATAGGCGCTCGGCGTCGGGCATGTGTGTCTGTAGGAAGGTGGAGTAAAATTTTTATGAATCTATTCCAAGTTAGTCAAATATTGTTCGTTTCACGTTAAAGAATGGTGAGAGTAATAGGGAAAATTATTATTTGTACCTCAATCAGGAAGCATAGAGAAAGTGAAATAGTGTAAGAAAACATTTAGAAAGGTAAGATTTAATAATATTTGTTAGTATACTGTTACTAATCGGTCCGTGCTAGTGCCACAACACTTTTCTCAAAGGAATCGTTCTTACGGAGGGTTTGTCCGATTGTGGGCCACCGTTCAAAATTCGTCGTTTGGTTGTTGCTCGTTGTGTTAGGCTTAAAGAACTTGTTCAGCTGATAATAAACAAGAAGAAGACTAATATGGTTATTATACACGGCTTGCGGGCTTGTAAAAATATCAAATTTCCAATATTAACTGTAAATAATATGAATTAGAACTGTAAAAAGTTATAAATGATTCAAATTCTAATGTTTACTGTTAACTGTTAAAAACTTGCGTACTTCTAAACTCAAAAAAGTAAATGTCATCAAACTAACTTGATTTAATTTAAAGCCTTTTAAGTTTAAAGTTTAAGGTTAAAACTTTTTTATGAAATATGTATAGTGTTTTGTGTATCAAGTATTTGCAATTTGTTTAAATATTGATATTTTAAATGTATATATCCCAAATAACTAAGAAATTAGGCATATAACAATATAGTCCAAAGTTTTAAACTTATGTTTAATTGCAAAATAGTAATATAAATTATAAAATTATTAAAAATAAGCATGAAAATACTAAACTACTAACATTAGAATTAATAGTAACTGTAAGGTTGAAGCCAAGACAAAAGTTGTGATGCTTTTATATTTATGTATGAAATCTATAGGAATGATTAAAATTTCATTAATACTAATTGGACTAGGAATGATAAAACATTACTATTATATCACAGCTTTTTAATTAAAAATTAATTTTTTTACTGAAATATTGTTCAACATTGTGGTTTATAATAAAATTTTTTAAAAAGCTAATATTAATTGCCTTTGTCATTTTTAGTTTAATAAACATAGTGGATGGTTTGATGTTTTGTTAAACATGTAATATTCAGTTTTCTATTATTCAGTTTGTGTGAGACTGAGATTTGGAATATCTGAAACTATTTTTACAAGCTACAGTGAAAATTAATAATGCTAAGAATATTTAATCCTCACATTATGAAAGTTGTGATTGTCAGCTTTTGTATGACTAATGCTATGAATAAATGTTAAAAAATTGGTTCACTGATTTTTGCATACAAGCTGCATAAAAAAGTAGTGTTATAGTTAAGATAGAGAGATCTGTTAGCTCAGTTCAGAATTTAATGCAAGCTTGGAGGGTTTATATATCTTCTTCAGGATAGATTTCATTCATTCATAATCAGATACTTGACAATAAAAAATTAGATATGTATATATTTGATAAACAAAAAGTTGCTAAGATGTATCACACAATAGTCTGAAAAGAACAAGAAAATTAACAGAACTTTTTATTGTTGGTTTATCTCTTTGCATAAACATTTTAATCTGTAACACATCATTATAAATAATTTTGTATAAATCAAACTAAGACCATCTGTAAAAGTAGATTTGATCTACCAAGCCTCTGTTTTACAGTACTAGTTCTAAAAGTAGAGTTGAAAGTATAGAAAATTACCAACAAAACAGTTTTTGTAAAACTGTCAAGAAAGTTAACTAACAGGGTCATGTACTAAAGAATTACCAAGCTATGTAATTAATAGTAAACACCCACCAGACTTGCCTTATTAAGATCAATTTTGGAAAATATTCTGAAAGTGAACTTTCTCATTAATAAACGTGTATTTAGCAAAAAGTTATTAATGAAAGCACTAAATGATAAGTGATTTTAAGAACAACTGACAAATTTCATAATCATGGTTCTAAATGAAAGGAATACTTTTTTTTTCTTCTGTAATTGTTTACCATAACTTTCATTTACGTGTAGAGAAGTTCCTTATAGTCAGAGGATTATGATCAAACATGGTGAGTATGATAGTGTAAGCATTTAATAAAACATTGCAAGTTCAATGTTATTTATTTAGGTTTTCTGTACAAAAACAAAAACGCACTAATTTTGTAACATAATTTTCATAAACTTGTCATGATACTAATTTTGTAACATAATTATCATAAACTTGTCATGATACTAATTTTGTAACATAATTTTCATAAACTTGTCATGATAATTTTGACATTAAAGTTAGAGGGAAAAAATGACCTGAGTTTTTGTACTACTAACCCTGTTAAAGTTGCAAGAGTGAAACATCAGCTGAAATAAAAAAAAAAATTGTTATTGATTGGAGAGTAATAGTCTTTTTTTTTCTATCTTTATTGTAAAAATGTTTAAATTCCTCCAGTATACACTACAAATTCTTAAAAACAACAAAATGTTATCAAGATAATGTTAGCAATCTGTCACTGTTTATGTGTTTAGTAACTATTGTTAAAACCAGAGATAGTAAGAAACTTATTTCAATTTTTAACAAATATAACTACCATATATCTGTGACAGTATTGTTTTAGAAAAAAATATTTTGTTTTCAGTGACACTGAACAGACTAAAAAGAATATTATTGTGAAAAAATAATAATACCTTTTATAGATTAAAAATCTTGTAATCAAAAGTATATTGGATATAAGAAAAAACTTGCTTGAATGTAAAGCTTAAGTATGTTCTTCACATTTTTTTGATAATTTTAACATGGATTTCAGGGATTAGATGATTACATATTATACTAATAGTCTGTTTATCTTACAATCCAAATTTTGATATGGTGAATTTTATAAACTAGACGTGCATCTGTACGACTGTACAAAAACAGTTTTTAAATGTATTTGACCCTTTGTCTACTTTTGGATATGTTTGTTACCATGTGTATTTTTGAGCATGTTTGATCCCTTGTTTACCTTTGAATGAGTCTAATCCTTTGTCTATTTTCAATGAGTTTGATCTTTTGTCTACCTCTGGTTAAGTTTCATATATTGCTTACTTTTGAGTTTAATTATGTTTTTTTATTTTTGAATTAGTTTACTCCTTTTTTTTTACCTGTGAATGAATTAAATCTTATTGTCCTTTTTTACTTTTTAATGAGTGTAATTTCTTCTCTGATTTTGGATATATTTGATCTCTCATTTGTGTTTGAATGAATTTGATAATTTTTCTATTTTTTAACACGTTTAATTGTTTGTGTAGTTTGAGTGATTTTAGTTGATATTAAAACACCAGCAAGCTTCTAAAGTCTTTGCTTTGAAGTAAATCAATACTTAAACAGTTTTCAAAGCTATGCATGCAAACCTATCTAATGACACACATGTTTGACTCTAAGCTTTAAAATACTAATATGTTTATAAATTCTAATTTCATTTTGTTGTTTTTTTTGTCCACAGATATAATTAAAATAACAAAAAAAATTAATTAATTAATGATATGTATAACTATTGTGTACTACTTAGGAAAGTTCCTTCAGAGTTGATGCCTGACATGATCAGTAAAGGAATGTTTTTGAATAACAAGAAAATTGTATGCGTAGTTAAAAGCTCGGTTCCCAATCATAATCTGGTTTAAGAAGCTTACCAGTAATTTATTTTGTCTGTAAATAAACCAATTTATTTATAATTGCCACTTAACAAATTTTTATATTTTTGTGAAAACAGGTTATTTTAGACAATGGAAAATAATATGTTATTTAGTATGTAATTATAAGAATTACACTGCAACTTTTGGTTTTAGATACTTCTACAGTTATTCAACTCAATGCAGAACATAGATTGAAATGATTTATTTATAATTTTGTTCTATTTAATGATGAATTTCTAAATTAGCTAAGTATCCATGCTGCCATGAAAGTATGTAATGAGGTAATTTAAGTCTGTCAATAGTAAAAAAATAAGATTAAATTTAAATTACTTGCACTTGTTTAATTAGCATTTTAGTTTATATTAGAACACCTGTAGGTTTAACATTTGAGATTACTTTGGATTTTAAATGTTTAGTTGTTACCAAGTTACAATAAATTAAAGATTTTTGGTTAAAAAATATTAAACTTCAAATGCAGAATGTTAATAGAATTGTGCATTTATTATTAAATCAGATAATTTACCACATTATTTGATAATAAGGTTGTCTGTTATACTTGTAGTGTTGAACAACTTTCTTCAATTATTCTGAGGGTTTGATAAAAAAAAAATATGAATTAAATATATGAAAAATTGGTAAAAGATTAAACTCCAATGAATTTTATAAAAGATAAAATAAATTATTGGTAGTTGTATAAAACACCTGACATACATGTGTTAATATTAAAGAAGCATCAAGAGAGAAATATCTAAGTTGGAAACATGATAGTACGGGTCCATCTATTCTTTCTCTTTCTGATTGCATCACCACAACCATTCTAGTGGACTTAATATAAGCATAATGAAAATTGAAAGTTTTTTATTGCATTACCATTAAAGTAAATATTAAGGATAGATAGAAATTGAGAAAAACAAAAGTAGATGACATTAAACTTCGGAACATCAAAACACATATACAAATCATTCTGTTTAGATGTGAGAATAACATCAAAACACACATACAAATCATTCTGTTTAGATGTGAGAATAACATCAAAACACATATACAAATCATTCTGTTTAGATGCGAGAATAACATCAAAACACATATACAAATCATTCTGTTTAGATGTGAGAATATTTTTGAGTATAATGATAGCCCATGTCTACAACGTAGAGATTTTTAATTTTTTTTTAAAGTTCGTCATGGTGGACCATATTGCATGCTCTTCATTTGAAGAAACTAGATATCATGTTGCATTTTGAAAATGGTATTAAATTATATAAATTCCGTTAAGTAACACCCATGAAAAAAATTGCCAGCTATAAGGTAAATAAAACAAGTACTAATATATAACATACTTGATTGTAAGATAAAACTAAGTTCTTAGTTTATTTTGATCAGATAGCTGATGGATGTTAATTTATGTTAAGACAGCTATTGAGTGTTCAATAATTTGATGTTAAGACAGCTATTGAGTGTTCAATAATTTGATGTTAAGACAGCTATTGAGTACTGATATCTATTTAACAAGTAACAAGTTTTGATTAGATAATTCAACTGGACTTTAGATTTTTATGCATAACATGTATTATAAGATAAAATACGTGGAAAAAATGTTTAAGAATGGGCATATTTCACAGTTAACTAAATTTTATCACTGTCCGAATTGCTACTTTTAGAAAATGTATATTAAACAACATAAATTTGTAATTAAAGGTTATTGAATTGTACCAAAAAATATTTTGTAAGAACGTCAAGCAGATTATTGCAAAGATGACAGTAGACTTTGCTTTGCATAAGAAGATAATGTTTCGTTGCAGAAGAACAGTTTTATATTGGTGTATTTTTACCATTGATATAGTTTTTAGAAATTTTAAATATTTCATAATACTTTAATGTTGTTGTTTTTAAGAGTATAGTTCATAATATCATTTGGTAGTTTTGAAATTGCCAATAATGAGGAAAAATCGAATAGTAGAAAGATAATACTTAATCAACATTATTATTCCATGTACTTTTATCAGCACCGGGTTTTAGGTCGTTGTGACCTGGGAGGGTCAGGTACGCTCTCGATATATTCCATACACATAAAATTTATAATAATAATAATAATTCAAAATGCCTATTCTTGTTCAAGATTGGTGGATATTGAAGCCAATCAGCATCACAATACAGTCTGATTTGTCAGTGTTTAGACAAACGAAACTGTTAATGAAATAATTTATTTGATACAAAGAAAGAAAATTGGCATTTGATAATGGAAAAGCTGGTAGTCATAAAATTGAATTATTCATTATAACTTCATTAAGATTAATGCGATTAAATGATTGATTCGCTTAAGGGTTTATCTTTTTTTTCCATTCTTCCCCGAGTAAACGTGGAAGTTGGAAATTTAATTGGAATTTGCTGGTAAAGCAGCGCACTTGACGATGTATTGTTCGGTTCATTTGCCCTCTTATCTATTATTGATCGACAACCGTCGTTGGCTGTTTGGTGAATAACAATATTTCAAGAGGCCGGAAGCGAGACCCAGCAGCCCAGACTATGACTGGCGCGTGGAATAATGATGAGGCATGCTAGAAATCAGCATACTTGTTTTTTAAACTATAGACAGTAACTTAATAAGATTTCTTCTTTTTGCTGAAAGGTCTTGTTATATTAGTTTGTTGATAAAACGTCTGCTTGAGATTGATGAAATAAGTTACTTGTTTACAAAATTATATATATATTGGGAAGAGAATAGATGGCTCCTGTATTTTATATAAGCAATCTAAAAAATAACAACAAAGAAACGTATATTATAAATCAAGGTAAAACTAGGGTTAAAACTCGTGTTTCGCGTATGAAACATTTTTGTTGTTGTTGTGGTGGTGGTATTTTGTATTTGAATGTACAAAATTTATAAATGTAACGTCAGTGATGTGTTTAAAGTAAAACAGTTAAGTGACCTGCCTAGACTACTCACGTGTGAGGTTAGATACGTAGTTTAAACGAATCTGATGGCCGTGCGGGGCGTCTCAATGACTGCGAAGTTAAACCTATTTCACAACATGTGATACCCACCAAACACCTCTAGTACAAAAGAAACTTCAAGCCGAATAGTCTGATGAAAAATGAGAAACCGGTCGAGTTGTAGTAAGAGACACCAGGTCTAACGACGCTTTCAAAACCTAGGTTTAAGAGGCAAGTATTAAAACTCAACAGGGTGACGGTACCGGTACTCTAAGTGTCTATAAACAAATGAAGAAATTCACACACACACACAAAACCTTAACACAAGGGGTTCCGAGGGATGACAGACCCCATTTCCTAAATACCTTTCTCTTTACAACGTATAGTACTATCTTCACCCACCAGTCCCTTGCGTATGTAGTGACGTCGTCCGTACTTCCCTACTCCTAATTACATTTTTGTACAGTTTAAAGAAGTTCTCATGCACACACGCTACTGTTTCAATTATATAGACTATATATATAACTGCTATTATATGTATACAAAGTAACCGCATTCGTTGTTTTGTTTATTCGGATTGATAGTATTACGTTTTATTTAGAAGATTTAAATTGTAAAGCAAAAGGCAAGATTTAAAAAATGTAACGTCAGTGATGTATTTAAAGTAAAAGAGTTAATTGACATGCCTAGATTACTCAGGTAGATGACATTAAAAATGTTTTTAATGTCATAGAATTTAAATAGCATATAATAGCCGCCGTCTTGCATGTATATGAGAAACGGTGTAATTTTTTTCATTTGGAGTTGTGTCTAATTTCCATTTCTTTCAGCCTAATTTCTTTTTCGGCTTCGATATGAGCTTTATCAAGCTCGAGTTGTTTCAGTTTTAGCTGGATCTCATTATCTTTATCACTCAGCCCCGATTGGCTAGTGAGGACACTAGAGTATTCCCCTAATACTTCCTCAAGCAACAAATCATCATCCATCAGTATTTCAATAATATACCTTTTTAGTTCATTATTTCTCATTGATCTTTTAACTTCTTCTTCTAAAACTTTGGCAATTTCGAGCAATTCATTTTTGTTATGTCTTTCTAGTTGTTCAAGGGAGGGTGATTCAAGAAAATCTTGGTAATCAGTCATGATCAAATCTTGTTGGCACTGATAGATATAAATTGAATTATGATTTAAATTTATATCGATTT
>NW_013666942.1:136544-145180 GCF_000517525.1 Limulus polyphemus
TTAATAAGCGTTATAACAATCACAGTTATGGCTTCCAAAGTTTATAGCACACCAACTATAGCAAACCAATAATAGATACTGTTTTTATGCGCGTCGCGTTGGTTATATTTATAGGTGTGTGGAGAGTTTCTCGAAATTTCGGGTTACGCAACAATACAAACGCTACACTAGCGTTTACGTACACATATGTTATTGATTCTTATACTCGAGAATATTCTACAACTTTAGGCGGGAATTTCTAATTACAGATTTAACAGTATAAGTTATGTACATTTCTAAATATAAATTAAACAAACATCGATATTAAAATTGATATATAGTAGTAAATCCATCACAAACCGTATATTTGTTGTCGCGAGAATGTAAATGTTAAAACTTGTACCATTGAGACGCAAGTGACAAAAGAACACGCGGGACTTTTGTTTTTCTTTTGCTTATCCCAAATGTTGTATAAAGTCTTTTATTTTTGTCATTAACATGCTTTGTTATAAAATGTTTTGAAACTATTTAAAGGTTATTGAACGTTTTCATAATTGTTACTTTGCTTGACATTAAAGGCTCATTATAAAAGTTTTATCAAAAGTTGGAGAATTTTTGAACAATGTTTCCTTTCTTTCTTACTTTTTGTGTGTATATGGGTTAATTAGCAAGTGAGTATGATATGTTACTGATTACATTAAATTCCACTCTGCCCCATGGTGGTTCATTAAGTAATGTAGTTTTTCAAAACATTTTTATATGAGCGACATCAAAATAACAAAAGTACGTTTTAGAGGTAATCCTGTTGATTTATACATTTATTTTGTGAATACTCCTTTGTGGTGAAGTAATGTAGCCCCACCTACTATGTGCACGTGTGAGATTGTATGTAAATCTTTTCAAAGATTTTTGATGTACTAATAGCAAGCTGGATAGTTTTGTCGTCAGGTGGCCTCTTTTAACGTGTTGAGTTTAGTTTTTGTTTATAAAGTACAAAGGTACACAATAGGCTAGCTATACTGTAGCCACCACGGGTATCGAAATCAGGTTTTTAGCGTTATAAGCTTACAGACTTGCCGCTGAGCCACTGGGTTGGGCGTTGAGTTAGCTAAAGATATTTGTTGTACAGAGTGCTTATGCAAAAGGTGTGTGCGAAATGGCGGAGTTTTGGAAGAACTAGCCAGGAAAGTATAAATGGTGTAAATAGAAAAAATGCATGAACCTTCTGGCTACACTAGGTGGGCCTAATATATTCAGAAATGATTTATAAAATTTCGTATGGCTAAGGATAAAAAAAAAGTTGCCCGATGAACTAACGTTTTGTCTGTTTCTCTTCTTCGTTCTACAAGTATCACAGAATGTGTTTGTTAAACTTCAGATAAACAGATTTAGCCAGTGTTGTTATTTTTTATCATTATTCTTAAGCCATTACTTCTACTAACTATAAAGTTTGATTAAGATGGTGACTTGTGCATTACGTTCTGATCACGTGCTGTTTTGAACGTTAATATAGGAGTAACCTAAATTAGGAATGTTCATTTCCTGGCGCCTCATTGTGTATTGATGAACTTTAATTACCGCAACTTTGAAAAAAATCTTCAGATGCGTGTGATGGATCTGTGTTAAACGATACTGATGTAGTGTTAGAAAACTACTTCGACTGATTAGTTCAGGCCATATATAGTTTTTACTACCGTGGGAGGTGTAAAAACAGGTGCTGTTTCAATAATTAAAAAAAAAAACACCCGATGGTCACCTCTCGTAAATATATTTATTTTGTAATTACATGTTATTGAATTTCATTGCGGGTGCTACAAGGTGACGCAAAATTCGCGACTTTTATGAAATTTTCAAGTCCCATCTTTTATTATGATGATCTTCCTAAGTCGTGCCTTTGTTCTATTAATTATTCTATCTCCATTTGTTACAATATTTGGTCGGAATGTCATTAACCGTGTGGGAGTGACCTTGTTATGACACTGTGCCCTGGTATCAACGGTGGCCATTTCGTGTGTGGAAATGTCTAAACTTGATACAACTACTCGCTACATAACACAACTTGGTGGCTGGTTGTGCCAGTTTAAACTGACTTCCATGAACCAGTTGAGGAAGATATAAATCTTTTATTTTTTCTGATGTTATCTGTTGGTAATTAGTAGTGCATCACGTGACTGCCTAACTTAGTTGGCAAGTGGAGTGGGGGGGGGGAGAAAATAGCTAAGTCAAAGTAACCTAGTTGTTAATAATAGTGTATGCACATTAGTACATTAACTGGAAAAGTGGGGAGGGCACATCCCCATTCTGCCCTATATGTTAGGCACCTATGGTGCATCATGAACTAAAAATAGATATGCATAAAATTAATGTAGAAAAGCTTGATAGGTGAGCCTAACTTAATTGGTAATAATCATGAAGACGAGCTCTTTGTTAGTGTTTCTCTTGGGGACTACATGAAGACGAGCTCTTTGTTAGTGTTTCTTATGGGGACTACATGAAGACGAGCTCTTTGTTAGGGTTTCTTGTGGGGATTACACGAAGATAAGCTCTTTGTTAGGGTTTCTTATGGGGACTACATGAAGACGAGCTCTTTGTTAGTGTTTCTTGTGAGGACTATATGAAGACGAGCTCATTGTTAGTGTTTCTTGTGAGGACTATATGAAGACGAGCTCATTGTTAGTGTTTCTTGTGAGGACTATATGAAGACGAGCTCATTGTTAGTGTTTCTTGTGAGGACTACTTGCAATGGTCTATTAAGACTTGATCTGTCCATAAAGTTCAAGATGCCACAAGAGGACGTTTCGCTATCGCCTTTTTTTTAACATCTAAAGCTGAAAAATGACTTTACTAGAAATTGTAACGCACCTAAAAATAATTCAGTATAAATCTTGGTCTACTGAGGACGTTAAACTTGAAGTGTACAATAACGTCTTTAAACAATTTTTACAAAAAATCTAAAGGGTAAGGATAGAATGTGGCAGAAAATTTAGTAGCCTGCTTGTCAATTGAATAATATAAGAAAATGTATAATTTTGGTTTTGGAGACATGTATTAAGTTTATATCTTTTCAACATTCTAACCAAAAATTGAAATAATTAAATTCCATAAACATGATCTTAAGCTTAATAATAACAATTAATACAAGTAACCAATACTATTTCTGCTTTCCTTATAACGAATGGTACAAAATCATTTAAGTGCACAGAGCAATGTTGAATTTAATTTTTTTTCTCTCTCTCGGGAACTCTGCACTGATACAATATAGATACGTTAGGATGCTTTTATAGATACACATGTTGACACAGATATGTTAGGTCGCTTTTATAGATACATATGTCGACACAGATACGTTAAGACACTTTTATAGATACATATGTCGACACAGATACGTTAAGACACTTTTATAGATACATATGTCGACACAGATACGTTAAGACACTTTTATAGATACATATGTCGACACAGATACGTTAAGACACTTTTATAGATACATATGTCGACACAGATACATTAAGGCACTTTTATAGATACACATGTCGACACAGATACATTAAGGCACTTTTATGGATACATATGTCGACACAGATACATTAAGGCACTTTTATAGATACATATGTCGACACAGATACATTAAGGCACGTTTATAGATACACATGTCGACACAGATACATTAAGGCGCTTTTATAGATACACATGTCGACACAGATACATTAAGGCGCTTTTATAGATACACATGTCGACACAGATACATTAAGGCACTTTTATAGATACACATGTCGACACAGATACATTAAAGCACTTTTATGGATACACATGTCGACACAGATACATTAAAGCACTTTTATGGATACACATGTCGACACAGATACATTAAAGCACTTTTATAGATACATATGTCGACACAGATACATTAAGGCGCTTTTATAGATACATATGTCGACACAGATACTTTCGGTTGCTATTTTTGATACATGTATCGATACAGATACATTGAAATGGACACTTTTTTTATGACACGCCGTTTCGATAGGTACAGTGTATAAGTTCTGACTAATAATGCAAGGCTTAACGCATATTTGAATCCCTCTCCAAGGGTTTGTGATCGATGAAACTCAGTTTCTGCATCAGTTTGTCAATGGGCTAGTCGTGACCTAGTGGTCATCGTGTCGGGTTGCGTTCAGAGTGTCAAGGATGGCACTGAACTGTGGGTGCGTTAAAAGAATGACAGCCAATTATGTTATTCGACTCAAGGGTTTGGTGCTTCCACCCTCTGTCTTCCCTTTGGTCATTAGTACAAGATTAGGGACGGCTATACCTGAGTCATGCGAGTCTTTGACTTGGACGTTTACTCGCAGAAGAGTTCGTTCAGATTGAAAATACCAAATATTTGTATGAGTAAGTTCGTAACGAATACTGTTTATATATGTATATATAAAGCAATTGTAATAATAACAGTAATAATAAAACAAGAAAAATCTAAAGATTACTATATAAATAAATGAAAGTAATAATCCTAGAGATAGACAAATATACCATGTATATAACACACGAGATCTGCAACATCTGGCGAATGTTACACAGTTTTGATGTCCTATATAAAGAAAGTTAATAGGCCTATTTTTTTTTTAAATGCTTTTATTTAATTAATCAGAAAAGTGTAAAACTGGAAACATTTTATGTCACAGCATTTAATGATGTCAGGTTTATATATATAATGGCTGGGATTCTGTACAGTAAGTGACTGTGAATTGTTGGCGATAAATTTGAACAATAAACGGACAGCATACAATCCACTTTTTTTAAATAATATATTCAAAACAAGCCAAACGTATGTACAAAAATTCGTTACATCATTGGTTATCACAGTTGTATCCAAAGCTTTAAAATAATTCTCTTTTCTTGTAAATTGTCCACACAGGCTGGTTCAGTTACTTTAGAACACAGTTGACAAGACAAATTCTTTTTCTCCATTTCTCACAATAGAATGAGTGATAATTTCATTTACGTTACCCCGTGGGTTATCACAGTTGTATCCAGAGCTTTAATTAATTGTCTTCTTTTCGTCAAAGTCCACACAGGCAGGTTCAATTACTTTAGAACACCATTTGAGAAGACAAATTATTCTTCTCTATCTATGTTATTGTAATACTCACTTTAAAATCATTACTATAACTGTTGGTTACAGTAGTTGCATCCAGAGCTTTAAATAATTGTCTACACAGGCTGGTTCATTTACTTTAGAACACCCTTTAATAAGACAAATTAATCTCCCTATCTCTGTTAAACTCTGATTTTATAAATCACCCATTACAGCTAAACTAACAATCACGCAGTCTAACTTCACTTTATTTTTTCTTACGCTCACCTATATATACATTGCCCAACTGAGGCCTAGAACTTTCTACAAACTACGAGACGCTATTATGTAAGAATACTCATTTAAAGTAACGAGAAAAATACGTCAAATTACAACAACTGACCTACACACACACACACAACGTACGACTTTTACGAAGTTACGTAATGAAACTTGTCATAACTATCGCCTTTAAAATAATTAACTTTAATCACTCTTGTTATGAAAACTAAATAATCATTAAAAATTAAATTACTAAATGAACTAAATAATAACTGTTACACCAAATGGGCTTGTATAACCAACAAATGATAGTCAGAATTTTGTATATCAGTAGTAGCTAATCAAACATGTACTTAAGCAGACAGCCCACCCCCACTCCGGTGGCTCAGCGGAAAGTCTAAGGATTTATCATGCTAAGAATGAGTTTCTATACCCGCGGTGAGCACAGCACAGATAACTAATTGAGTTACTTTATGCTTAACAACGAACAAACAAACAAACATCTAAAATATGCAAGGTGTGTGTCAGTTCCTCCTTAAACCACTTGTGCTCATACTGTGACAAACTTGTAGGCTGCATTCCAAAAGAAAAATAAAATTTAACTCTAAGTCGAACTTCGAATTTAAGGGAATTTTGATATATTTTTATTCTGCCCTAGGGACAGAAGAGGAAGAGAGGTTCAATTTTAGGGTAAAGGATCAGTTAAGCAACTTTTATAGACGTTCCTGTTACTCAGCCCTTACTCTATATACACTGATGGCTACCACTTTTTAAAGACTGCCACGGTGTTACCCAAGCAAAGAACCACTTCTGTAATACAAGACACGTTAGATATTTGTTCGTACAGCAAGGCCGTTGTGTGTAATCGCGTCGTGAGATTGGTTTGTCATGATTCTTATTTTAGATGTCCTAACAGGACTGAGAACAGTCTGTTCTTTAATTAATGTTATATTACTATTAGACCTTGAGACTGTAACTGTAAGCACAACCACCCCACTACGTGATTGTAAAACTTAAAGAACTTGCAATTTACATATGTATATGAAAACAACCATAACTAAACTGTGTAGTGGTAAAATTTATTTCAACAGTAATTTTTTAAGTACAGGATTTCTAGAATAATACAAAATAATTCTAACTACAGACACCGAAATCTACAAGTCCACTTGTCTTAGGCCTAACATTAGTTAAGCCTTTATTACATACGGCCTATATTCAATAAAGATAAATTAACACTGTAAATTGTGTACGTTTTTTGCTTTAGTTTAGTTAGGGCTAAGCTTTACTTAATGCTATCAATAAATAAACTTATAATGTTATTCTACTACCAAACCTTAGACCTTTTTCAAAACTTTAATAAGCTTTTAATATGTTATTGTACAAAATATCTTACATCCACATTTTCTTTACATACGTTAAGTGCGCGTGCATGCCTATATAGATAGTGAGGCGCGCGCGTATTATCAGGAGAGACAAAACCGAGTTATATTTTAATATATTTCTCTCTTTCTTTTCTTATTTCCAAACATCACGAGAGAATGAGCGAAAGTGTCGTCAAACGCTTATTTGTCAGCAATATTCATGCACCATAAAAGTCATATATAAGGGTTGCCTTAGGATGTAGTTAATTTAAGGCAAAACTCGATAAATTTTTAAATCGTAAGGTGTTTTTTTTTTGCGGGGGGGGGGGTATTTTAGTTGATAGAACAGCGTAGATGGACGAAAAAGTCCCTCGTTGTCCTTTAATATTATGTTGTAATTTCGTGCTTATAAAGTATATTTGTTGCAAACAAAAATAAAGAAGTAAAAATGGATCTAGGTCAGAATAACTTGTTTGGTGTTGAAACGGATATTGAATAAATACACTTCTGATGGTATCATGTTAAGTAAAGGAGTTTTATTTTATAACTTTATTATTTCAAGTAAGCCACTCTTCAAACGTTTTGTTCGTTAGGGAACATTTTTATATCAACTCTAAATGTCACATGCTTTATACTGCTCGTGCTGAAGACTGGACCAATCGTATCAGCACTGCTAGCAAGCCCTCGGCAATACTTGCACATTGCGCTTTATAGGAAACGTGTTCAATGAGATGTATACCACGTGACTTCCTTAGGTTGAAAGGACCAGTTTTAGGGTAGCCTGCATGTTTGATGATGTGGGAGCTACAACAGCTGCGTTTGCTTGGTGGCGGAACTTGCTATCCAGGATCTAGTTACTGAAGCCTGCCTGTAAATGTGTATTAATAGATTGGGAAAGTGTTTTACGATTTATTTTTTAAACCTTATGTTACCTTTATGTATGTATGTATGTATGTATGTGTGTGTTATAAATTTTAAGTTTTTTTTTTATCAGTCTAATGTGTATCAAGAATACGGATTTCGAAAGAATTGACATTTGCACGATTGTCCATGGTTTGGGGAAAATCGCGAATCAAAATGAAAATAATTCAGATTATAGTAAAACTGAAAGAAAAGATAATGTACTTACTCGATTAATAAACTCGTTTTTGTCTATAAAAATTTCTGGGTGATTGTTGGTATTTTTTGATATAACAAAGTTTCGGAACTGAGAGAAAACTCATTAAAGTCTTGTATTCTGAAGCGCTGGGTTATATAAAAAAAAAGGGCACGCTGTTGATTGAAATTTTTGTTTTTAACTTAAAAGCTTAACGACTCAGACCTTATAATAGAAACTCAATAACTAGTACAATTTGATACGATGAACATTTAAAGAGTTAATAATAAATGGAGAAAAAATTGACAAAAGTTTGAAGTTTATATATTGTTGCGTCAACGAGCAGTGGTCACGTGATCACATTCCCCTCCTTTATATATACCAGCCCACCCTACATCGAGCAATTACTAGAGCATTCCCGAAAGAACAAGATAGTTCTAGAAACTAGAGGGCGCCAGGTGGGTAGTCAGACAGTGAGTAATTGAACTGCAGTCAGAGAGCACGAGAGACGTTCGTTGCTATAGCGTTTGTTTAGCGCGATTGTTGAGTGTATCGGTTAAGTTATATTCGGAAAGAATAAACCAGTTTTATCAAGTAAAGGCTTGTGTCGTTAAAATTTCCTCGGAACGAAGTTACGAAAAAAATCAATTAACAAACGGAGACGTAACAAATTGGTGTCAGAGAGTGGGATAGGAAAAAGAAAAAAGAGACGAAAAATGGAAACGAGAGGCGGAAAATCAAACTACAGCTTAGCAGATTTGATGGCAGAAATACAAAAACAAGAGGAGAAATTACAGCAGTTGTTAGAGGAAAAAGAAAAGAAACAAGAATAACGAGAAAATAA
>NW_013666942.1:146019-153840 GCF_000517525.1 Limulus polyphemus
CGTAGCAGCGTATTATGGTTTAGTACTAGAAATGAATAAAAACCCTATAACCCGAGCTCTTTCGAAAGGTGGACCTTTCTTCTTCAGGGGGCAAACTGGGTTTAGAACTACGTACGATCAAACAAGCATCACTTCACTCATTTCCCTCTGGATGAGTATCGTAATTGTGATGTTTGTTTTCGTTTATTTTTAAATGGCCTGGCTCAGCCTAGTGGTAAGTTTGCTGGGCTCGGTATGAAGGAGAACAGAGTTCGAGACTTGTTGCTGTACACGCTTCTCACTTTGAGATGCGGACATTAAAAAAACAAAAACAAACAGAAATCCCGTTATGTGGCTCAAAGAGCTGGACAAAGCCTTTGAGGTTGGTAGGTGATGCTGGCTGACTACCTTT
Organism: Limulus polyphemus; assembly: GCF_000517525.1. Lineage (NCBI taxonomy): Eukaryota > Metazoa > Arthropoda > Merostomata > Xiphosura > Limulidae > Limulus > Limulus polyphemus. The sequence continues at coordinate 146,411 of NW_013666942.1, forward strand.
AATCTGTATTTAAAAATTAGGGGCGACTATACCTGAGCCCAAGAGGTCTCTGATATGTCAGTTTAATATTATTTATGCTAAAACAAATACGATTCCTTAAAAGAGAGGGAGAACAGATAGAAATATATTTAATCTTTTTTATATGAATTTCATATCTGTTGAAAATAATTCAGAATACAGTTCACGTAAACGATAATACCTTATTTCCTCCTTTAACGTTTCTACAAGCTTGAACACTTGTACACCATCGTAAATTGTTGTAGGCCTATTTTACAAATTACGTCCAAACTTCTAACAATAAAAAAGTATTAACGTAAAATCAACTCACTTGTACAGAGTAACTCAATAAGCGCGATAGCTAACACAGATCTAAATACTTCACGGCTGAAACGAAAACGCGTTGATTCTTACGCTATGTTTTTGAAAAAAAACGATATTTCGATTCATCATTCCCCACTCGCATTTAATAGTTAGGCCACGTTCTAGATATAAGTCTCTGGTTCGTTACATCATCATTGAGACCCGTAGCTCCGTCTAGCTAACAAACAAATTACAACATTAAATTATAGCTTACAACAATAAGTTTAATGTTTTTTACATATGTATTTTATGATAGTTGTTCTTGGCTCCCGTAAGGCGGGCAAGATATTAACATTATTTTACAGTAGAATGTCATGTCGTGATTTTTTGTTTGTTTGTTTGATAACATTTAAAATATTTTCATTGTTTTTCAATATAATAGTTTGTTGATTATTTACTTGTAATTATCTCTTACAAGCTTTGTCAACAGACGTCATTGTTGTGTCGTTTTGATTGATCTAAATACTGACTAAATTGTTAGGCCTAAAATATTGTTATGAGATGCCATTAAGTTCAGACTTTGTGAATGTAATATTAATAGTCTTAGTGGTGAATTTTCTAGAAAGTTTAGGCGAATCAACAGAACTATTTAGTGAAATCATTTTCCACCTAATTTAACAAAAGTATTTAGTGAGTTATGCCACTGTTGTGTATTGTTTGCATATTCTAACATCGTACATTTGTCAGAACATGCCTACAAACGTTGAATAAGTGTAAAGTTATACGAAGAAGGTAAGAGATAAAGTGAGTCTAGTGGGAGTTGTGACCAGAGCTGGCCGGCAAGACAGCCGCCCGGGGTCCCTAGCTATGGGGGGATCTGCGTCGATATTTTTATAATTGATTCTTAATTATGAAGTTGTAGTACCTCAAAACCATACTTGTTTTATTAACCATTAATGAACGTACCACATCATTGTGCTCAGGAACGTCGAGAGCCAGCACGGTTCCCGGGGCAAAACATCCTCGCCGGGCCCCTTTCTCTCTCTTTTTTTTAACATTTTCAAGAATTTATTAAAAAGAAGATCCTAAATTAGGACAGCAACGAGCTCATAAACCAGACAAAATCATAGCAGCAGCCGTTTTTACCTCACAGTATAAGTGGTAAAAACGTTAATAAAGTAAAAACAAATATCTATTAAATCTATAAAGTAACAAATACATATTAATTATTACTGAAATTATTATTTCAGTCGTTCTTAATGTATCAAGCGTCTATATGCAAAGAAAAGCCAAAAACTATGGTTTTTATCATTAAATGAAGATATAGCCTAAAGATGCTTTGCGGGCTTTATGGTATAACCAGATTTCATTCGCCCGGGCCCCTGGGCAGTTGCTCCTCCCCTGTCGGCGGGCCTGATTTTCTTCATTAGAAGTGATTCCATGCACCAATAAGCTCGTTTCAAAATGTAATATGTAGAGATGTTCTAAATATTTTAATAAATGACAGTAGTTTATGTAATATTTATATATAAAGTAATACTATATATTTGTGTGTTTGTGTGTCTCGCCTTAACATTCGGAAGAAGAATGAAATAGCGAACTTGGGTTTTCAACAATTGAAAAGTTTTTCAATAGGGAAAAATGCACCAGACTCGCAATTTTTTTCTAGTCAGTCAAAATACATGCTCTGAAAGGGTAGGTTTGCTAGTGTTAAAAAAATATTTTGGTTATGTATTTAAAATTTTTTATTGGCGAATAATATGAGGGGTTCCGCATTTGCTAAGGCTGGCTTTGGTCGTGATCATTTTGTGATTTGTTGAATTATAGAAATTACAAAAAAAAAGAAAGAAAAAAGCTACGATTTAATTTTAAAAGTTGCAAAAATAGCAAAATAAAAATAATAAAGTACCAGCGAAAAATGGTCGAAAACATTCACACTTGGTTAAGTGTACTAAGCCTATACTAAAGAAATTTTTCATGTTGAGCAGTTGTTCTCAAACTGTGATTCGCGGGAAAACGTTGCATCCAAAACTACGGAAATGAAGGTACGGTATTGTGTGTAGATCCCATTGTGGTTGACGTACAAAGAAGTTTGAGAACCACTGATCTAGAGAACTAACTGAATTTTGATGTTTTCTGGCCTGCAACAGTTTGCTTGCTTCTCTGTCTTAGCTGTAAGCTTGAGCTCTTATAATGCTAAAAATTCTGAGTTTGATCTTTCCGATGGACACGGTGCAGATGATATATTCTGCAGCTTTGCATTTAGAATAAACAAAACAGGTTACGTCATCAAAACAATTTGTAATTTAAATATCGACTTCTGTGATATGCTGATATGGCAGTTATAAAACTAAAATTAACATTTTTTGGATAAATGATAAACAATCTATGTATATTAAAATAAAAATTGTAAAAACTGCTCTGTTTTGCATCAGTTAACTTGTTATATGTTGAAACGTTCAAACCATAATTCTGAGGGCTTACAACACTAAAAATCGGATTTTGATACCCGTGGTGGGCAGAGCCCATGTGGACCATTGGGTTGACTTTGTGCTTAACACTAAACAAAGAAAAACAAACCACAAGATGTTAGGCGTCAGAGAAATCAGAGTACACAAATGTTAGAATCAACTGCTATGGATGTGGTGGCTTGAGTTGTTGAAAAGTATCAAACAACCATTTGCTAGACAGTTAACCGATAGTTAACCAAGTAGCACATTTTAAAGAGTTACAATAATAGGATTACCACAGAGATGCATGTCTCGTAATACGCGTGTGTATTTTATAAGCTGTATTTCAGCATTCTTATCTTTCACTGTGCATAAGAAAAAATAAACCAGATTTCAACTCCACAGTCTTATATTTCCTGTACTTGTCGTTAAAGAAGACAATTATTACTAGTTATTAATCACTCTTTCTATTTGCTGTATTTATTAGGTGAGCACTTGGTGGTTATTCCTCAAATAGTTTATCTAAAAATGAGAATCGTTAACATAGCTGTTAACCATGAAGAGTGCCTTACAAGTGCTTTTTTTTTTTAACTTGAGTGTCTCTTATAAATCGTATAGTTTTTATGGAATGTATGTTCGTGTCTCTTGTCTATTTACATCGTAACTTGAGTACTACTTGCCAAATAAATTCAGCACGTTTGGAAGATTGAAAAATATTGTGACCTACAAATTCACTTTCAACATCTCGGCGTTTTTGAAATGTAAAATGCAATCACAAGTAGGATTGCTTTGAGTAGATTATGAAGGATATCAGATTTCCTAGTTGATAAAAGCTTTTCTGCGTGCGTTGCTTTTACGTAAAAACAATGGATTGCATTGATACTTCCCAGCAAAGCTTATTGTTATTATCGAATTCAGTGACCCTCGATATTATGAAAAACAACGCATTTGGGCAGACCATAACTTGCATGAAGGTCGATAATGAATGGATGTGTATTTTCCAATAAGATTTGGACTTTTGGTTTTATAAATATATTCAATCAAAACAGATGATTCACCAAAGCTTTGATCGATTACCGTTACTGATTAGACTAGCCTAATATTTTTTGTTCGACATAATTAGATAAATTGATTAAAATGGCAAATTATCTCGGTGAAAAGGATAGTTACCAACTGAAAGATTATTTTATCAAGAGCGCACCGGCTTTTATTTATTTTTCCAAAACTCGTGGTTGTCTACGTCACTATAGTCGGTACGAAATTGGACGAAGTATTTCATCTAAAGATTAACCAAGCGGCTGTTTCTCAAGTTAGCTTGAGCTGAAAGAGTGGCTAAGAGTCTCGAATAAACCCTGTAGCCAACTTGTCAGACAAGATCATTTTTCACCAAACTATACTGCTGTGTGTAAGCGTTGGGTTATTCTGAGCAATCTGAGAATACGATCTCGGGCTAGACACGATTTTAGACAAAGAAACTATGGTTAAAGTGTGTAGGCCTCAGTCGCAGTCACGGTTGTTCCATCACTATTTAAACACACACAGACACATGTACATACGTGGGCAGAGTGATAAGTGATCTCAAAGAGTGCGTGTAATTTATTCATTCATAAACTTTTGTTTATGACCTGAATAATCTGCATATGTTCCGTTTTACCAATGTAACAGAAAAATGAGATGCATTTTCGCATTCATTCGATACTAATATTTGATTGGTGGGCTGGGTTCTGATATGGAAGCCTTGTACTTCCCTCAGGCAACGATGAAAACGAAACAGCCATTTGCGTATGTCGTTTTTGTGCGTTAGTATTTATTTCAACTCGATGTACACGTGCAACTTTTTTTTCAGTGGTTTATGGTTCCCATTAATATCAAGTATAAAAAGGGACTGTTGTGCCATTCAGTATTCAATAACAGAGAGCCCAATCGCTTCCAGCCATTTATTTATTGATAGATGGCGCTTAGCAAAAAATAAAAAAATAAAATAAAATAAAAAAAATAAATAAATTATACTAAAATTAATTTCTTTCTAAGTTAGGGCATGCTCATAAAAGTGTTGTCGAAGGAAGTAGCGTGCTAATCTTTGTAAATATATATTATATATATATATATTTCTTTGTTTTTTTATTAACGTGCCAGTTTACTTTTGGAATTGCCTTATGCTTTGATTAGAAGTTCATGATAATTTATTACTGTATTGTTACTATACCTTGTTATTTTTGTTCTGCTACCAAAAGCCCATACTTTGCGCTACTAATTGTTACTGTGTTACCAAAGCTAAAGTTTAAACTCTTTTTTTTTTTTTAACAACAGTCTGTTTATCATGCAGTTACAACTGACTAAACGAGAAATATAGTTTGTTACGGTAGGTCGTACATCCTGTGCACATTTTTGAAGACGTTACTACGTATTCCTAGAGCCAGGTGCATAAGATTTATCAAGAAAGTAAAAATATTGATTCAAGTCTTCCAATTGATAAGCTATTTTCTGTTATATCACCAACGTTTTTTTTTTAAATAAACCTCTTTAATAAACGGTTTTTATGTTTTCCTTATAGCAAAGTCACATCCGGCTATCTGCCTGTATTCACCGAGGGGAGTCGAACCCCTGATTTTAGCATTGTAAATCCGAAGACTTACCGCTGTCCCACCGGGGGACCGTAATAAACGGAGACTCTAAATTAAGAAATCAACAAATATTTTTCCTGTTTTGTTGTCCACATTTCATTTTATACGCCAGTACATAGACTAACAACAATATTAGGTTGCTAACGTATAGTCCGTCAAAATGACGGGACAAGTACTACCACCCCCACCCTATAGTATATCCTATCCTCACATTTCATAGCTAACTGAAATAAATAAATTTTGCGAAATCAAACATGACCAACAAAAAGGCAGAAAAGTGCAGTCGAGGTCGTCAAACGTCGGCAAATTCCTTTGTGAGAAATGAATTCGTGACGTATTAATAGAATAATTATTGGTCAGATTAACAATTTCTAATATATAGAAAAGCCGGTGCGTTTTGGTAACACTACGTTCCAACAATAGCTTTTATGGCTTAGCAACAAAATTATAACCTAATATTGTTGTTAGTCTATGTACTTAAAGTATAAAATGAAATTTTTTGTTGTCTTTCAAAATTTCTTGTGCATAGTGGAGAGATTTTTCTAAACGTTTTATCAAAATGTATAAAATGATACGTATAGACAAAAAACTTAAACATATTTGTTGATTTCCTAATTTAGGGTCTCCATTGATTAAACAGGTTTGTTTCTTATTCAGAACGTTGGTGATATAACAGAAAATAGCTTAATTCAGAAATGATTTAAGTTTAAAATTGAATCGATATTTTTACTTTCAAGATACATGAACTTGGTTCTAGGCTAGGTGATCCCATACTAGTCTTTAGTTTAGGCTTATACCAACACTTGCTACACTTATAACGTTTCACGGCCCCATTGCACCCTCGTCACTAAAATCGTAATGGGCAGACAGTAATCGAACTATTCTATTTGGATAAATGCATTTTGGCTTTTATGACTCCTATTTCGAGTAATTAACCGTGACATGATGTGACACACACACTGGTTAGATATTTTTGTTGCTAAGCAACATGACAAAATCCATTGATAGAACGTAGTGTTACCAAAACACACTGGCTTTTGAGTGTCTATTTGTTGGTTGAGCTTGATTTCGCAAAATTTATTTAATTCAGTTAGCTGTGAATTGTGAGGTTGGGATATATTATGTGAGGGTGTGATAGTACTTGCCCCATCTTTTTATCGGGCTATACGCCTATGTTGCATAAACACTTGTCAACAATACATCAATTTATCCTTCGTTATTCACGTTCTTTTACTGGTTTTCACAATTGTTCTATTTTATAGGACATCAAAAACTAAACTCAAGTACAATTTATTAAAAAGTCCTGATAATGTTGTTGGTTGTTTTGTCTACATCTTGTGTACTACCAGCTGACAGATATTCTAGATGGTAAGCTAAAAGTACCTGTTCTGTTTTCAATTTGACATTTAAATTTAACGTAATACTACTAAAATGTAATATCAAGTCATATTTATGACATTGTTTTATTAATATTACGTAGAGTTTACAAGTAATATATAAATTTTATGAATTAAAGCTCTTAATTAGTCCTAACGGAACGTGGGCAGGTCCAAATATATGTTGAAAATAGGGGTAGTAATCACCTTGAGTGAGTGTGAATGATAGTAAATTAGAAACCGCGTACACGTCTTTTAAACATTTTTACACATCTGTGTAAATACATATTTATGTTGTATAAAGGATGGAAAAAAAGTAGTGTTTAATAAATTTTATACGAAACGATATGGAAATATAACCAGTACATAGACTAACAACAATATTAGGTTATACTTTTGTTGCTAAACAAAAAAACATTGTTGGGACATAGTGTTACCAAAACGCACTGGCCTTTCTATATATTAGAAGTTGTTCATCTAACTGATTTTTACCAATAATGATTCTCTGAATACGCCACGAATTCATTTCATGAATGATCTTAATTTTGATTGGTTCACAAAAGAATTTACCAAGGTTTGACTGCCTTGACCACACTTTTCTGCCTCTTTGGGATATACGCTAGTATGTACACACACACACACACACACACACACACACACGTGTGTGTGTGTGTGTGTGT
>NW_013666942.1:154215-157846 GCF_000517525.1 Limulus polyphemus
ACACACACACACACACACACACACACACACACACACGTGTGTGTGTGTGTGTTAAATAATAGGTAATTATTTAAAATAATCAAATCAAGAAATAGTTCGCCTCTCTCCTGATCGGAATTTAGGTCTTTGCGACCTAGGAGGGTCAGGTGCTCTGAGACCTCTTCCTCCCTCAAGAAATAGTTCATTTGCTGATTGTTTGTTTTGAATATCGCGCCAAGCTACTCGAGGGCCATCTGCGTTAGCCGTGCTTAATTTAGGCTGCAACGAATAGTGGGGTTGACCGTCAAATTATAAGTCCCTCACGACTTAAAGGGCGACCATGTTCGGTGACGGGGATTCGAACCCGCGACCCTCAGATTGCGAATCGACTGCCCTAACCACGAGGCCATGCCAAACCCTTATTTGTTGTTTCCGATAATTCTTTTCATCAGACATCGTAGCAAGTGATTATTTTATTTATTCACTGTTAAATCTGTTTTGTTCAAAATAATGCACATTGGTTGATATTTTTATTTAAAAGGAATTACCTTTTGTTGTGTTGTTCAAGTTAATTTTTTTTATAAGACATCTGTTTGATGATGAGGTCTTCAAAGTTCAAGTTCAGTCTAAGTAACCTAAAATGTGTCATTTTCCAGAGAAAGTTCGTCGAACTTGACAGCGTCAATTTCTTTGACTGTTTTTACTCGCGAGCGATGCCACATGAGAACATAGCCTGTCAGAAATATGCACACACCGTATACAGGTTGTTTATTAAATTCAACGTAAATACATAACATGTGCCCACAGCCTGTCTATTTCTTGATGCATTAATATTATCCTGATTGCAGTTTTCCACGTGTTTTTCAGGAATACACGCTTCAGTATGATTAAAAAAATTAATTTTGTGGCACCTGTTGAGCAATCACTTAAAACTTGTCAGATGTTCATGCTTATGATAACACTTTACAAAGTAGGCTAACATCACAGGATTTGTATTATTTTTAATATGTATACATATATACTGTTGACATACCCGGGGTGGAGGCTATAGAGACCAGGTCCTAACTTCACTTCCTGGAGAGTCCTAAGCTAAGTACCAGTGTTTGGTGACAATCGATTCACTGCTTATAAGGGGATACACACAGAACACACAGACATTTGTCAAATAGTGGTTTAGATATGTACAGTAACCTAAAATTTGAGTACGAGCTTTTTTTTTATGTAATATAGGTTTTCCAAAACTTGTTTATCACGACCCTATTTTTGCGAATTTTCATACCTGCACTCCAGAAGCGTCATTTAACAAAAGGCTTGGGAGTAGGGGCAGGGAGACTGTCCTTGCGGGGGTCCCCCAATTCACCTGGGGGCCCTTTGCTATGGTGTAGTTTGCTTATATCTGTTAATCCGGCCTGACGAGAAATATCCCATAGAAACGGCTAATTAAGGGGCCCCCTTTCGAGTTTGAGGAGGGTGTAGCCACCCCTTCGGCTCCCAAATGATGCTCCTGTCGCACTCCCCCCATCTTTATTAATAATACCAGAAAAAATATATTAGTAATTAAAATTAACGGTGAAGGTAATTATCAACAGGATGTACGCACCTGTTTTAAATGAGCACAGTAATTCCATTCGTGGAGTGACGTCACAAAAGCAAACTATAATCAGTTTCGTTTGTTGTTGTTATTCTGGCTATTCTTATGAATCCAGATCCAAATAGACGGGTCGTATTACTAACCATAACGGTTGTGTGAAGATTGTCAGATCAACGTAATATTTTTGTTTCATGTGAACTTTAGAAGCTTTTTTTTTAAAATAAGTGTTGTTTTTAAATATTATTTTTCGTCAAATTAAGAAACGTTTAATTACAATGTTTTGCTATGGGGAAAGAAAGTGTTTCGACTCTTTAGGGTTTTGCTTTTTCCTTCAGGTCCTTTGTAGATGTCTCAGAACCAAATCAGAATCTCTCATTGATGTTTTTTTCTAAGCGTTGATTCAGTGGGACGATACTCGCGTGGCCTTGACGTTATTTATTTACGACGCAGTCACTCAGCTGCGCTCAGCGACGGTTGCCGCCTTTGAAGTCGCCGCAACCATTGTTACCAGCCTTAAGCGTTCGAGACGGCGCGTGAACACCGCAAGTGTAAACGTTGCTTCGTCTGCTCGTGACAAAAGGGTGTTTTCCTGTTGCCAGTCGGAGAATATGGAGAATAAAACTGACCAATTTTTAAGTTCGTAATATTTGCGTGAAAATTGTTTTAAAATCTACTTACGTTATTCGTCTGTTTTATCTAAATCTATACAAGGACAGAGTTTTGAAACCTTCAACATAAAGAGAACAAGTCGTCATTTAAGGCTGCTGCATTGAAGCTGTCGTCATATCCTCCTGAGTGTATGGTCCGTGACGTAGGTATACGGCTGGTAATATATGACTTTTCTTTAATTTTGGTAACTAATTTAAAATTTGAATTGTAAGTACTTTTTAATAGAAGATGTAAAAAAAAAATATGGAAGTTGAACACCATTCTCATGGGATAGGTTTACCGTTGCAGAAGGCGTTACCATAACAAAAGAATGGTATTAGCTCAAGTCTTAACGTGTGTGATTACAAAGGGCGTTGTGTTACTTACAGACAAGATCGTACGTTTTCGTGACGTACTGCTGCCTACATCTTTGTGATTATCATCGCGGAAATGCTGGAAACAGTTGCTTGTTTAAAACTACGCTATTGATGTAATTAACACTTCTTTCACTCAATTACAAATATTGTACAAGCTGGTAATACTTCAGTTAATATTCACGTGAGAACGTTTACCTTTCTAGTAATCCAGAGTTATGTGTTATTACAAAGAGTCACTTTGATAAGCATATGTAGTGACGGTAACCACAAAACTCACGTACACAACTTTTTACAAAGTTTTTGATAAAAAGAAAAGGGGGGGGGGTATAAGGTATTAACGTAGTAGGACTTGATAATCTGGGTGGAAGTGAAATTTGGGGAGCTGTATGCTCTCTGTGGATTGAAGTTATAATCCCTGCCTCGAGGAATAAATGCAAGCAGTGTTGGTCCTTGGGGTGGGCGACGTGTGCCCCGCAAGGGACTCCAAAACCGACATTGCAATTAGTAGTTCTTGCCAATTTTACAGGAGCAGGGGCTCCAAATACAAAGATCGCAAGGGCCACAATTTTCCTAGGGCCGGCTCTGATTAAAATGTAACAAAATTGACTTTTTTTTTCTTTAAGCTCTCGTTGTTTAATTCACAATTGTTTCTGGCGTAGTTTGGGACGGATGTGGCCTAACGGTTAGCGTGCCGGACTGTAAGTCCAAGTGTCCATGGCTCGCGTCCCGTGTTTGCTAGATCGCATTTTGCACTGTCAGGCCGTGGGTGCGTAAGGAATGACAGTCAAATATTATTATTCGAATAGAGTAGCCAAGAGTTAGTGGCGCGTGCTGTTAGCTGGCTGCCAACCAACTAGTCTATCAGTTCAAAATTAGGGACGGCTGGCGATGATAGCCCTTGAGTAACATTGAGGTAATACCTCGAACAAACTAACATGTTACCAACTAGTCTATCAGTTCAAAATTAGGGACGACTGGCGATGATAGCCCTTGAGTAACATTGAGGTAATATCTCGAACAAACTAACATGTTACCA
>NW_013666942.1:158584-183040 GCF_000517525.1 Limulus polyphemus
TCAAAATTAGGGACGGCTGGCGATGATAGCCCTTGAGTAACATTGAGGTAATACCTCGAACAAACTAACATGTTACCAACTAGTCTATCAGTTCAAAATTAGGGACGGCTGGCGATGATAGCCCTTGAGTAACATTGAGGTAATATCTCGAACAAACTAACATGTTATTCCATATACCAAAGATTCGTTCCAATAGCACCGTCATTTGGGCTTTTCTAAACACAGAAATATAACTTAAGTTTTTTTTCTTTTACATCTGTTGTTCAAGAGTTGAAAAGCTTGCTTTTGATAAAAGAGAACTTGAAATTGTTAAACATTAGTGAAATTTTAAAAACAATGTATGCTTTAACACCAGAGACGTAACGAGGAAGGTGCACCCCCAATATTCCCTTTTTCAGCACAAAGTTAATTTTCCATGAAATATGTTGGCAAATATATATATATTCGTGTTTTTTTTTGTTTTTTTGGGGGGGGGGTAATCTCGGGAGAAAAATAAGTACTTTCTTGTTACGACGAATTTTTAGACAAACGACGAAAATACAGAGAAAATTTTGGCAAAAGGTGATAATATTTATAAGGGTACCCGGATTGTGATATTGAGGGTTCGTGGCTCGCGTCCCGTTGCTTAGAAGAACCGCACTCAGCAGTTTTTGGCTGTGGGTGCTCTATAAGTGTGACCGTAAATCCTGTTATTCGGTCCTACAAGAGTGGCACAACAGTTGGCGGTGGGTGCTGTTGGCTAGCTGCTTTCCTTCGTCTCTTATCATTCCAAAATCGGGGAGGGTTATGCGCAGTTAGCCTTTTGTGTAAGTTTTTTCAAACGTTTGAAAATAACTTGTGGAAAACTTTCAAAAATTTTTTTAGTGATTCCCATAAGGCGTAGTACAAACGGTTAATAAGATCTCAGTAATTTACAAATAAATGTTCTTTACGGAGACGAACAGTAAGTGTATATTGTGCATACGTTAATACGGGTTAAAAGCAATGATCTTTTATCATTTCGTCGTGATTAAACAAATGATATAAGCCATAAAAGGTGCTGAAAATGTAAATATTTTCCACCACAGGCTGCGCATTTCTTTATTGTAAAATGTTATACAAAATACGCGAGTTTTGCTTATTTTTAAAATTCTCGCACGTTTCCGATCCACTTCTCTTCGTTTCTCGATAAACAGACACAATGTGGCATGCATGTGAGAAACAGAATTTAACTATGGAATAATGAGAACTTCGTAACCAATTAAAATGGGTTGTTCTAAGTAAATGTGAGTTAATTCATTAACAACATTCAATTCCAAGACTAGCAAATATAAAATATTTATTGAGAAGTTGTTGGCATCCATAAACGCTCCTCGTTAAATCTGAATTTAAATATCTCGTTTCTTCTTTAGATAGACCCCCCACCACCGTTTTATCGTAAAGTGGAATTCTCTCCCTGACTGTGTACGGTTTTATTAAATAGTAGTAATGTCTAAATGCATAGTAATTAATTTTTTTACTGAATTAATTATTCCTTAACGCTCTCAGTGTGATCTTGATCGTTTGCAAAATTTCGTTATATGTAATAAAACAGTATATGTATAACTCTACACCCTGTTTATTTTACTGGTATTGTAACACACTATGATAGGTGGTGCTCCTTACCTTCTGTTTATCACTGGTATTGTAACACACTATGATAGGTAGTGCACCGTACCTTCTGTTTATTTCTGGTTTTGTAACACACTATGATAGGTAGTGCAGCTTACCTTTTGTTTATTACTAGTACTGTAACACACTATGATAGGTGGTGCACCTTACCTTCTGTTTATTTTACTGGTATTGTAACACACTATGATAGGTGGTGCACCTTACCTTCTGTTTATCACTGGTTTTGTAACACGCTATGATAGGTGGTGCACTTACCTTCTGTTTATTACTGGTTTGGTAACATGCTATGATAGGTAGTGCAGCTTACCTTCTGTTTATTACTGGTTTTGTAACATGCTATGATAGGTAGTGCAGCTTACCTTCTGTTTACTACTGGTTTTGTAACACTATGACAGGCGGTGCAGCTTACCTTGTGTTTATTACTGGTTTTGTAACATGCTATGATAGGTAGTGCAGCTTACCTTCTGTTTACTACTGGTTTTGTAACACTATGACAGGCGGTGCAGCTTACCTTGTGTTTATTACTGGTTTTGTAACACACTATGATAGGTAGTGCAGCTTGCCTTCTGTTTATTACTGGTTTTGTAACACACTATGACAGGTAGTGCAGCTTACCTCCTGTTTATTACTGGTTTTGTAACATGCTATGATAGGCAGTGCAGCTTACCTTGTGTTTATTACTGGTTTTGTAACACACTATGATAGGTAGTGCAACTTACCTCCTGTTTATTACTGGTTTGGTAACACACTATGATAGGTAGTGCAGCTTACCTTTTGTTTATTACTAGTATTGTAACACACTATGATAGGTAGTGCACCTTACCTTCTGTTTATTACTGGTTTGGTAACACACTATGATAGGCAGTGCAGCTTACCTTGTGTTTATTACTGGTTTGGTAACACACTATGATAGGTAGTGCAGCTTACCTTGTGTTTATTACTGGTTTGGTAACACACTATGATAGGTAGTGCAGCTTACCTTGTGTTTATTACTGGTTTTGTAACATGCTATGATAGGTAGTGCAGCTTACCTTGTGTTTATTACTGGTTTTGTAACACACTATGATAGGTAGTGCTCCTTACCTTCTGTTTATTACTGATTTTGTAACACACCATGATAGGCAGTGCAGCTTACCTTCTGTTTATTAATGATTTATTAATGACAGGTAGTGCACCGTACTTTATGTTTTTGTCGTTGAAACATACATAGTGCATGGTAGATTGAAATATATATATATAATAATAAAGTATATTATTTTGTACGACAAATAATTGAATATATAACACACACATATTTATTTATTTATCCAACCATGTTTAAGAAATCATCGTACTGACGTGACTTACGTAATTGCCAGTATTTCCAGCAATTATTAATTGCTGTGTGGCTGTTCATTGGGGAAGGATTGACTCGTTATCTTGTTTAATCAGCCTCTAGAATTATGTTTAATCTTGTTAAACTCAACATTAGAGAATTTTTTGTTTGTTTTTCGTCAGCTAATAAGATAATACGGGGTTCGTTAGTTGACATCAACTTATTTTATGCTGCGAAAGAGCCCCCCCCTCTCCATTGGTTCAGCGGCAAATATGAGGGCGTATAACGCTAAAATTCGGGTTTAGATACTTTCGGTGGGCACATTACAGATAGCCATTTGTGGAGCCTTGCGCTTAACAACAAAAAGAATGTTGGGAAAAATTAAAAGGTTGATTACATGCCGGTTTTAACGGCGTGTGTCAACCCGTGTGTGTGTGCATCTAATGTATATATAACGTGTTATTTGTATACTATAAACAAAATGTTTTCTCATATTGGATAGAAATGACATTTTTCTGTTTATCAGCCACTACTCGAGATGTAAGTACGGTTTTTAAACGACCAACCTTTCCTGTACCGTATAATGCACCTTTACAGATCAATAAATATTGTTGAACTCTACCAAGTCGTACAGGAATTACCGTCGACTAAAATCCGAAGCTGATTGGTCACTTTCGGATGATTGTGTAGAATATTAGTTGTGGGATTCTTATGGTAAAAAAAAAACGAACATTATAGGGTGATTTAAAAAGCTGGTAGGTTTATTGCACGAGCCCGAGAGTGGGAACTGTCGCCGGAACGGTTCAGTGATCCTGCCTACTGTGAGTCAGCGTGCAGGTAAAGATTACGAGGCGATGGAATGTAGAAAAGTTTCGGAGTTTTGCGGACGTACAGTGCCGCTGGGATGGGCTACTGACGCGTGAAGTGTGTGTTAGAGAAAAGAAATAAAGAACAGGAAAACATTTCTTTTCTGGAGAGACAACAGACTTTCTCGAAATATCCAGCGCAGCTTGGTGTGGTAGGTCCCCGCTATGAGAGTGGTTAGTAGAAAAATTTTGAGACTTGCATGTGGCGGGCTTAGAAAAAGAACTGTAGTTATCCAACCACAACAAGTTTCGGTACCCCGCAGCATCCCTGCCCCTCTTGAGGGGTCGGGTTTTCTTTCCTTAGAATCTTGCGGACAGGTTGAGTCCACTGATTATGGTTAGCCGAATCGTTCTTCCCGCGGTGGGGTCTGAAAAGTGGATCCATGCGCACGAGCGAGCCTCTCCTCTTTCAGGAACGTTAGCCCCCCGGGCACTACCATCCCGTGATCCTGCCCGTCTTTGTGCCTAGTTTATTCCGTTTTTCTCTTTTTCCCCTTCAAACTGCTTGTTTTCCTTCTACTCGTAACGGCTAACTTGAAAAGCTACTCCCTAATTTACAAAGCAACTTTTTCGATGAGCTTTATTTTGCTACAGCCATAGGACGTAGATAGAGCTCAAGACAGCTCTGTATGCGTGGAATATTTTGTATTCTGAACAACGCTAAAAAAAAGAATTTAAAGTGAAGAATTACCGTTTCAACCTTAGTTTCACAAACCAGTGAAAGGATTTTGAATAGCACTAGAGGAAAGATTTAGTAAGAGCTCACGAACGTGCTGGAGGGTTGTTTTCCTCAGAATTCTTGTACAGTGCCTCGTTCAGTATCCCTAGTTATTGGCTTTCTTTTCTCTAGTTTATACGTATTCATCTACATGGGGCTCAAGTGGGGAGAAGAGCATTGCATATAGTAGTTATATTGTAGAGATAGAGACGGATCGTTAAGCGCGAAGGAAGGATGAACGCTGCACTTGTGATGCGCCAGAGCAAGCCCAGCTATTGACTAGGTATGTATGCTTTAAAATGTAATTTTTGGATTATAAGAAAATATGACTGTAAATAGTGTTATCGATTTTTTAAACGTGCACTCCAGTAAACGAAACGAGTGTACAAGTATGAACGTCAGATGATTCTCTATAAATCACCAGTGTAAATATGCATCGAAATTACACGATCGTATAATTGATACTTGGGGGGGGTTATCAATTGGCAAATTTTACATCACAAAGACGTTCGTGTTTTCCTATGGCTGAAGCTTTTCATTCTATTACGTAATACTAATTTTTCGAAATCACGTGCAAATCGTTGTAGGACTAACTGTGAACGGTTTTCGCGTGATATGTTATACAAGTAGGACGAATTATTGATCTGTGTTTAACAGTTCACGAAGTTTGTCGTGCAACGAACCAGTGATAACGGACTATTTCCTGACTGGCTATCAAACAAGCCAACCTCTTGATTCAAACAATTTAATATAATCAACTCATTTTATATGTGACCTTATTCGATTACGTCACAGACATTGCATAACAAATAACACGAAGGCTTTCGGAATTTATATGTTTGGTCTGTCAGTGTGTAACTTGTAAGCTGTCTAAATGATAACACAACGAATAGAGAAACAGACCAAACCATTTTAAAGTAAAGCCAATTTTCTTGTCCAGTGCAAACTTATGCAAGGAAATAAAATGACAATTATTATATATTTAATGTATATAAGTTACAAATAACAAGCCAGTTTGAGAGTAACAGCTCTTTTGACTTTTCTACAGTGAAGTTCTTATAAAATTTAGATTACTTCGTTTCTGTATATTGGTAATCTGCATACTAACAACGCCGAAAACCGGGTTTCGATACCCATGGTGGGCACATTACAGATAACCCATTGTGTAGCTTTGCTCTTAACAATAACCAAACCATAACATAATAATATTTGCCCCTAGAACGAACGTGCTCCCCCTCCCGGTGGCTCAGCGTTAAGTCTGAGGGCTTATAACGTTAAAACTCAGGTTTCGATACACATGGTGGGGGCAGGGCCTAGATAGCCTAACAACTAATAAATCTTAGAAGTTAATAACTTCTGTTTATATCTTGTTCGAAACAATAGTTACAAAATTTCCATAACTTAACAATCTTTTCTCACTCGTAGCAACAGTTACTAACCTCTCACAGCTTAATAATATCTGTTCATAGCAATATTTACAGGCCTGGCATGGCCAGGTGGTTAGGGCGCTCGACTCGCAATCTGAGGGTCGCGGGTTCGAACGTGGGGCGTTATAATGTGGTATTCGTTGGTAAAATAGTAGCCCAAGAGTTGGCGGTGGGTGGTGATGACTAGCTGCCTTCCCTCTAGTCTTTCACTGCTAAATTAGGGACGGCTAGCGCGGATAGCCCTCGTGTCGCTTTGCGCGTAATCAAAAAACAAACAATATTTACAAACATTTCACAAATTGCTTTTTGTAAAAAGCAACAAATTACTAACCTCTCATAACGTAATCTTTCTTCATAGCAACAGTTACTAACCTCTCATAACGTAATCTTTCTTCATAGCAACAATTACTAACCTCTTATAACGTAATCTTTCTTCATAGCAACAATTACTAACCTCTTATAACGTAATCTTTCTTCATAGTAACAGTTACTAACCTACCATATCCTAACAATCTTTGTCCTTAGAAATAGTAACCTCTCATAACTTAACAATTTTTGTTCACAGTAAAAGTTACCAGCGTCTCACAACTTAACCTTTGTTCATAGTTTGAGTGCTAGTAAAAGATGAATTCATATGACGCCGCAAAACAAAGGATTCCAGTGTAAAAATCACAAATGCCTTTTAAACCGTGTTGCAAAAAATCTCCACATTACAACAAAATAACAACAACAAAAACTTCCGTACAGCGAACAAGAAGGGGGTTATGAAAGAAAGTTGAACTTAACGCGGTATTCGATTTATTTTTTCATCTACACATATATATGCAAAGTTATAAAAGGCGGTAAAAGTTTTTACTTGAATATTACGACAGGTGCTGGAAGAGAGGGTAGAAGAGTTTGGGGGGGGGGGGGTTGTCGGTACTATAGGTGTGAAGTGGGCAGCGGCAGTGTATGGGCCAAAGGGCGTTTACTGCTACGTGAGGAGGTCTGCAGCGTTGCTCGGTTTTGACTACTCTGTAATTATACTGGTTTGCCGACTAGTATCAAGATTGCTTTGTTGGCGGCTGTCCGGAGGCCTAGACATGACACCACGTGGGGACCCCGCCGCAGCTGTGTAAGGATTTAGTGGGTGAGGGAGTGAGTTGCCAGTGGTGAAACAAGGAATTACTTCTACATTCCGATTCGTGGCTGGTTATATGATGGACAAAAATTACCAGTCGTGCTATTTACAAGTTATCATAATGTTTTTGTTTCTTCTTTCTGTGGTGTAGTTTTACACACACTTTTCACATTCAAGAGTTATTTTAGTTGAGTTAAAAAAAACGTCTCTGTCCGTTTGAATGTGAGATATATATTTTGACATTTTGGAACTTAACTGTTACCATGGTAATACATCTTGCGTATTTTTTCCATCTGTGAACACGGTCATCTTATGAACATGAAAATCTAATGTCACCTTTTATTTACAACAGTAACTGCTAGACCTGTATTGGTTTGAGTTTCTTGAGATTAATGCACGTTTGGATTTATAAATTATTATGTAAACTTGACATTTGCTGTAGTATAATATTCATTATTTCTGGCCATGGCCATTAAAAATGTTAAAATTAAATAAAAAAAAAACAAACAACAAAAAACTTCATGTATCACCATATAGCTAAATTACAAGGATGTCAATTGGAAATGAGTAGACAATATGTCATTAGGTTATTTCACTAAGTACAATATAAATAACTGTCATACCCTTGGGAGATATTGCTTTTAAAAAGTTATTCTCGCAAACTTGTTTTAAAATGTTTTAACTGTAATAAAGCAAGTAGTGTGATGTTCTCATTTTGTGATATTCGTTCTGTAGATTATAAAATAAACATTTTGAACAACTCAGTTTGTAGATTTCTTTCTTTTTTTGCTTATATGAAGAGTGTGTTTTATTTGAAAGTACCAAGTTTTGTTAAGAACAGATGATGTACTTAAGAAAATCGATTGATTTTTTTTTCTTTTTAAAATAATTTTCTAGTCTTGGAATGGAGTTAAAATGATGAAGATTAGCAGGAACACTGAGAGACATGGTGGATGGTGATACAGAATGAGTGGTGATGTGCATGGTTTAACTCCTCTCAAGCTCAGTGGAGGAAAATTAATTGAACCTTCAGTGAGGTCTCCTGCAGACGGAGAGGAAAATAAGCTCCATACAACACCGAGCGAGGTGCACGGAAAAAGCACCCTCAGAAATAATGATGAAGATGTTGGATCAGTGTGTGCTGAACAGCGGACTTTGTCAAAAAGCATTAATGTCTCTAAAGGTAGTAAATGTAAAACTGTCGAATTTCAAAAGGATCTCAAAGAAGGGGGTTATGAAACCCTTTCTCCAAGGTTTAGGTGTAGCTCTCACGAAATGGATGATCGACGTGAAGAGTACGTTTCACTTAGTGCTGATGTTACACCACCATTTTCAAGAAGTGGAACCCCAAGTTACTTGAAGTGGGCTGAAGGTCTTCAGTATCTCTTGCAGGATCTGGAAGGGGTGAATCTCTTTAAAATATATCTAACTCAGGATAAATGTGCAGAGAGCTTGGACTTCTGGTTTGCCTGTGAAGGTCTTAAGAAAGCTAGTGCAACCGATGTAAAC
The DNA here is from genome assembly GCF_000517525.1 of Limulus polyphemus. NCBI lineage: Eukaryota > Metazoa > Arthropoda > Merostomata > Xiphosura > Limulidae > Limulus > Limulus polyphemus. The sequence goes on from NW_013666942.1 coordinate 167,190, forward strand.
TACATTCAACAAGTGATTAAGTTAATATATAAAAAATTCATAAGATCTAGACTCATAGAAATTAAACCTGAAACTAGAGATGAAATAGCTAGTAAAATTGAAAGTAAAATGGGACTTGATCAAACAATCTTTGATGATGCTCAAAAAAACATTGAAGATATCATGACAAGGACGACATATCCAAATTTTCTTAAATCTGAGGTGTATCTTCATCATGTTCAGTTTATGCAGCAAAACGTTCATCTGGGATCACCTAAACAAGCAGAAGGTTCAGAATCTGTCAGTGAAAACAGCAGCAGTAATAATTCCAGGCAAGGATTAGATATCTTACCTACGTTGCATGAAGACGCTGAAATGAATGACAATCCAGGTAAAGAGGCAATACCTTTTACCAGGGAAGTGTTGAAGCAACGATCGAGAATAATGGGAAATGTTCTTCATTATCGACCAGAAGTGCAGGCTGGGTATGTTGTTTTCTAGCTTGACATTTGTTGATAAACTCTGCAATAAATTACCTTGTGTTTACATGTATTAAATCATTATATTGATTTTTTCATTCACGATATATTTTTGAGAAAAAAAAGTAATTTATGTAACATGTAATTAAATAGGCACACTATAAAATGTTTTTTTTTTTTTTTGTTCAATTATATTTTGCAAAGGTATTTTTCTAAGGGGTCATAAGGGAAAAACTTAGCCCTATCGGTATCTGTCCCCCTCCTATTAAACTGATTCTTAACCTGAATCAAATCTAGGTACCATGTCAAACCTGAATAAAACTTGGGTTCCACCCCAAACCTGAATAAAAACTGGTCACCTTTCCAAACCTGAATAAAAACTGGATATAATTTAAGTCCTGAATAAAAACTGGACACCTTTACATACATAAATAAAAACTGGTTACTACCCTAAACCTAAATATTTTTGATTCTGTCTTGGATCTGTGTTGCACTTGGATCACATGGTCATATAAATTGAGTTAATTATCTTATCCAAATGCAGAACATGGAGATAAGTTATAAAATGCAAATTAAAGCCAAGTTCAGGTTTTTGGTGCAAATCTTGATATTAATGATTTTTCTTTACAGAGGATACAGCTGATGATTTAATTCTTGGCTTTAGTATACATAAATTATAAAATAACAGTATTTCTCATTCATGCTATAACGTCAAAGGTGAAAGTGTATTTCTTGTTCTTACAGGTTGGCTTGGCTAACTTTTTATTGTTTTCTTATTGAACATTTGATAGTTGAAAATTTAAGTTTTGTTTAGGTTTTTGCCATAAAGCCCAAATTAACAAATGTGTTCATAATTTATAAAGCTTAAAGTGTATCCCTGGCTCTTGTTGTACAACTGTCTAGGGTATCAGTTTTTTTGAATTTTATAAGATGAAAGGTAAATGTTAACTCAGATTCCCTATCCATTATAACTTGATTGGACAGAAGTTCAATGATAAATTTTGAATTTGGGTTTTTATAAGCTTTGTCACAAGTTTGAACCTGGGAAGCTATAGCTGTTAAATAGGTTTAACAACTGTCACTCTTTCTTTTAACAGGCACTACCTACATGGACCAAGTCGAGTTCCTAAACCTTACCACATGAAGTACTCAACTGTTATCCCAACCTCTGTCCAAGATAGTGAACTTCAAAGCCTTTCGTCAGATGCACAGACTGATGATACTATGTCCTTGACAGATAGCAGCAGTGTGTAAGTAGAATTCCCTATATACATGTATACAAATCTCTTGAGCATTAACAATTCACTATAAAATCCTTGTAAGAGGGATGGTTTCCTTCAGGCCATAACTGCTTGCAGCATAAAATAGTTTTCAGGAGCCAAAGGTTGCCATGTTAAGAAACTCTCAAGTTCATGACTGTTATCTAACTCTTGCCTTATTTAGTTGAACAAGCTACCGCTAAGATACTGTACATGCCTGCCAGATGATGTAATAACAAGAATGACAAAAGCCTATTGTTCTTAATGTTCCGAGTCTCTTCTAGACCTTATATACTATGCTTGTAAGTTGTTTAGTGGTGATGAAAAATAGTAGCTTAGAATTTTAGCCAAGAACCCATGTGTAAAACAAATAATTTCTTGTTCTGATTCTCATATCTTTAAAACATTAATTAGTGAGTTTTTTGAGTTTCTCCTAAAATCTGCCATTTCTGTTGTAAGTTTGAGATTATTTTACTTAAAAAACTCACAATATATTTAACTCATACCCAGTTTTAAGTCATCGCCTTGTGCTGTAAATTATGACGGGTGGGTTAAACATAAAAACATTTAACCCGAAAGATAAAACTTTTGTTAACCCTACATTTAACTGTTTGATGTATTTAGTTCCTAAAAAAGACACTCTTAGTCTTTTTCACGTAACAGCATGGCTGTAGGAAGCATTGTCATTTCTAGGGGGAGCTCTGGGGGCATGTCCCTCAGAAAATTTTTGAAACTTTAATGCTATGAGATTCAATCTTAAGCCATTTTAACTACAAATACTGCTTACACACAGCGTAATGTATTGATTTAAAAGAAGCAAGTTTTAATGGTTCTACAACATTTTACTGCCTCAGTAAATGACTACCGTTGCATTTTATTGCCGTCAAGAGCTGCAGCAATTAATTATTTCATTTTAAAGTTTTCTGCATGTATAAATATTATATTATTGGAATAAAAGCATCCATTATCATGTCAAAAAAAACTTGAACATGAAAATTACGTCATAAAATTTGTACCCGTGAAAACATAAATAATAGTGTACGTATTTGCTCTATTGTGATAGCCTTTTTTTTTTTTCCCAGCAAATTATTCGGTTACTTTATTATTCTGTTTTTTTTCAATCAACTTATTCAATTTTATTTTTAATCAATTTTATTTAGAATAAAGTCGTTCGCTATGCTAGGAAATGTTTTGTTTTGAGGACATAATTATTTACCGGCAATAAGATGCACCAGCAGTCATTTACAACGGCGGTATATTCTTTTGATGATGTCATTTTAACGTTTTATATATTTCTTTTTGTCAGTGATTGTGGACCTACTTTACCTTCAAGAAGTCAACTAAAGAGACATCAGCAAGCAATGAAGAAAAATGCCAGTTTAAACAGGGATTATCTAGCCCACCAAACCATAATACCTGTATGTTTTTTTTTAATATTGAAATTGCCATTATATGTCTTTTAAAGTGAGCACACACAACAATACATATAGCAGAAAATACCATCAGATGAAACTTTTTTTATTTCCAATTTCTAACCATAGAATATATACTCATTTCACTAAGGAATGTTTTCCAATGCAAAATATGTAATTACAACAAATATTTTTTGTATATTTTCTTTAGTTAGTTAATCACTATAAATTCAATAATGTATGGTTTATAGCTATTTGTTAGATCACCTATATGAAACCTTTTCAAGTAAAAAATTTATATTAGTAAATTTATTAACCCTAAACTGACCTCATTGTCTTTTTTTAAACATATTTTTCACAACTCTTAAAATAACTATGCCCCACATAGCTTGTGGGCTCACAACTGTGTTTGTTAGGGTACCCAATAACAAAAAAATTTAAACAAAAATACTATCTATATTGCATTCAAGACTATGTGCATTGGTGGAGGTCAAAGTATGCATGCCCGACCTTGTACAGAGTACCATTCAACACGTTTTTATGCAGTTGATGTCAGAGTTATCAACATTTCATGTTATCCTTCATTGCTGGTTTATCAACAGTTACGCTTAGAGTAGAGAAAATTTTGGATACAATATACAAGAATATTGAAAAAACATTTACGAGGTTATGCAAATAGTACAATGGACTAAAGTATTTCTCTTCCTCACACGAACATCACCTTGCGCTTTAACCTCTAAGAGTCTGAGTCAAACTGATGTTGGTATTTCATAGATATATCTTATTATGAAAACATTAGTGACACATGTGGATTGTTGTTTACAACAGACTCGTACAGTTGACTGAAAGCTTTTCACACTTTGTGAAGATATGCTCCATAAGTTCGAAATTTACAATCAACATTACCTTTCCAGTACAAGGTTGATCCAATGGACTGACCTTATGCACATTCAGTTATTTTCACAAATTAATGCTGGGGGTCCCCTTCAATACTTTACATAGAAAGTGATCATTCTAATAAACTTTTTGCTCAGTTCTTTACGCTCAATGTTGTAACAGGCAAAAACACAAAATTATTTAATTTAATATGATATATGAACCCCATCAGTAGCGAGTGGTATGAAAAAACAAATCAATAATCAGAGGGTTAAACTACACGAAAAGGAAATGCAGTTTTAGAATGAAAAATTCTGGGCCTGACTTTAGCTTTTGATGTTATGCCTGAATACTTATATAATTATGTAGTATTTATAAATAAGAAGTAGTTTTAATTTTATTGTTTTTACGTTTAGTAAAAAGGTCACCAAAATATTGTTTATCCTCAGCGAACTCAGCGACCACCAAAGGAATTTATCAAGCCCATGCAAGAAGAAGACTTTGCAGCACTTTTAACCCAAAAATTACTGCAAGTTAAGAAAGAAAGAGAGGCTCAGGAAAAGATCGAAGAGTCTATTCGAAAACTTGAGGTATTAGTCCTTCCAATACTGGAAGCATGGGCTTTTTTGTTCTTTGACTAAATTTCGTGATTTTATTAACAGTGGAGTTAGGTTGTATGTATATGTGGTAACTCATCTGAAAATTGCACAAAGCCTGTTTTTAATCTTTGGTTTTAAGTTTAACTTAAACTTGTATTTATAGTTTAATTCCCTGTGCTTGCACTTTTAACTTGAGTTAAGTGCTTTATTTAATTTATTGTGAATGAATTATCATCTCTAATTGTTTTGTTCATTGACTGACCGACATTACAAGTATTGAGATTTTTTTTCAAATTATATTTATAGATAGAAGAAGAAAAAACACATTCTTGTGATAATGCTTTCCAATCCTCAGTGGGTAGGTTTGCAGGTATTCCTTCACAACTTCTGACAGCAGCCATAAAAGAGAAGCAAGCAGTTACAGAGGAAAATGACCAGTCCATTTTGGACCAACATGTATCAAGAGTGTGGAATGATTCAGCACATCAGACTCCAGGTCAACTTTCTTCTTCACCAATACCTTTATCACCTCCGCTAGAAAGGCGAAGGTCTAGTGTACCAGGATCATCAGGGTTTATTCCACTGATGTCTATGAGGTTGTCTACTCCAGGTTTGAGCAGTGGAGGCCTCTATGTCAGCCCTTACCAATCTCTTCATACCCATCACCGCCCCAGAAGGGTATGTGGTATGAAAGTTCTAAATATTTACGAAAACTATCAGAATCGAGGCTCGATTCTTGAAAATCATTATTCACACTGATTGAAAGTTAGCAGTAACCAAAAGTAATGTAACATGTGGCACTTTTGGAATCATTTGCACAATATGTGATAATCATGATTTTCAGATAATTAGTAATAGTCAATAATTTATCTGCAAACAAAGGACCATAAATGAAACTGGTTTTTAATCATTTAAATATTTATATGTAATACTGTTGAAATAGTTTAATTACAATATTTTATTAATGCATGTTTAGGTAAATAGTGGTACAATCTAAATATGATGCAGTTGAAGTTGTGCTTTTGGTAACAGTACAGTCGGACTGACTTATAAGTTAAAAGTTTAGTTGATGTTATTTAATAAACAATAGCAGGTTTGTACGTTGCTAAAATTGTTGGCATTTGTCCATCTTAATTTTGTATGATGTGATATTGATGTTGCCATAGTGCAAATTGATCCAATCTCCACTGTGTTCATTTCTTTATTATTCTTACATTCGTCCCACTGGTGAACAGAAAGTACTCTGTTTATGGCACAATAAAAAATTGAGACTGAATGGCAAGTGTTTAATTTAAACCATGACACTTTTTATTGTGTAAAGACCTAAATTTGGTTTTTTTTCAAAGTCAAGTTCTAAATATTTCCAAATTCAAAAGTAAGTTTAGTAAATAAATAAATATATATATATAATACAGATTGTTCATAATCATTTGCCAGTAAGGATATATTTTACTTTAGAACTTCGAATTGATACTTCAGAATATTTACTTTTATAGGTCAGAGAAAAGAGAGTTTGGAGTATATTTTTGTTTTAAAGTGGAAAAGTGTGTAAAATATATTGATTATCTCATTTTCTGCTGTTAATGTAAACTCAGTTGTACGTAAAGTGTATTAAAATATTTTAATAAAATTAGGAGCCTTATTAGATGTTAAATATTTAAGCTGTTGTACAGAGTACATTTCAAATTTGATAAAGTGACCTGTCTGTTTTGTTTCTCCTTAAGTAGATTATAATCTTAATGATTTATAATTCTCTGAGAATTTCACAAGATGATATAAATTTCTGACATTTTGTATAACACTGGGGGTGACTTAAGAGTCTTAAAATATCTTAAACCACTGCAGTTTCATAGTAAAAGTAAGAATACTATAACGTCTTGCTGAATTTCTCAATTATCTGGACTTTCTTCAGAATTAGCTGTAGAAAGAAATTCTCTGTTATTGTTTTTATTCATTCTCATACTTTGTTATATGGATGGAACGTGACATTTTTTTTTGTCAACTAGGACCGGGATGCATGCTCGAGTGATAGTGGAACAGTTCATGATTTCACTCCTGAAAATGAACCCACTAACTTTCCTGCTTTTCCCTTACACATCCATAAACATGTACATCATCATCATCCAACAATGTCTAGAACGTCACCAGAACAATTCACCACGGCTCCCGTGGAGCACCAGCAGACCCGGAGGACAAAGGATACGTCTCGAAGATCAAGTAATAAAAAGTTATCAACCAATGACTCAAGCAGCAGTTGTATTGACAGTGGTGTTAGTGTAGCGTGTGATCCGATCCCACCTACCGTGGCTTCTAGTGAAAGGTAGCACTGTAATTTTAGCTCAACTGCACATAATCAATTTGTAATTATGATACTTGAAAGCTTAGTCATGAGATATCTTTATCACTAAAGCCATAAAGTTATACTCCAGTATTTCAAGACTGGTAAGAAAGGAAATAGAATTATATGACTTTTTAACCAATTGAATAATAAGATTTAGTACACAGAAGAAATGTTTTACCAACATGCTGATCTAATACAGTTTCATTAGTGGGTCTTTGTAAATATTTTTTGAAAACTAGCTAGAAGGTCTGAAAAGTTACAAATTGTTCTTTTTATATAGAACATTCTAATTTATAAATAAAACTATGTGTTCCTTAATACTTCAGTAGTTAGATTCTTGAAATAAACTCTCAAATTTTGCATTGAATAATTTTTATTTAAATAATTTTCTTCCAAATTAGTCACATTTAAATCAGAAATATGCTGGATTTTACTTCCTAATAGTAGAAAGCTAGAGACCGGTATTATACACCATGAGATATTAAACACAGGCTGATAGTAGTGTAACTTCTCGTTCTTAGGGTTTATCACTGGATGATGGACAATGAGAAATACACTTCTCATGGTCATGGTCCAGATTCAGAAAAAGATTCCTCCACGAAACATAAGAAATCAAATCGATCTTCGTTGTCTACAACTTCGCCAATACCCTGCCGACAAAGGTAAGAAGTAATTTTTTTAACAATTGTGTAATAGATATTAATTTTAGGATTTTTTTTCTACTTTTACGTCATTATTGGATGTAATTGTTTTTTAACATTTTTCCCATGTGTCTGTGAATTTTTATCTCCAGAAGAGAAGTACAAAATGTTTTCCTTACATAGTAGTCTGATCTAAATGTACATTTTATTATTTAGAAAGCAAAAATTAGTATAGAATTTAAAATATATATATATTTATATACATACATAAAACACTGGTGTTAGTAAAGAAAAAAAGAAATGTGGCCCCAAAATTTCAATAAGTGGATTTCTCTCACAAAATGTGTTTTTTCTTACATCTGTGACAGGGAAATTAATGCTACATTATTTTTTTCATAGCAACTCCAAAAAGTTACCAGCTTACAATATTCCACGTTCAAGCTCTGTAGAGCGAGGGGGGCCTCTTCCCTTGCATTTGCAAAGCAGTATTTCTTATTCCAAATCATCTAATCCACATGTTCCAACTTATCCTTTCCCCTGTGGGGTACAGCCTACTCAGCCCATTGCCCTAGATCCTTCAATGCCTATTCTTCCTCCACCTGATACAGCTACGCAGCTTCTAGAGGCAAAACGACGGCTGGAAGATGAGGCACGTTTAAAATCTGGTAAAACAAAGTAAGTTCTTAATTCAAGGCTTAAACGTTTTTTACATTATTTAAAAAAAGGATGTATAGAAAAGCATAACACCTTTCTTGGCTAACTGTTTATAAGTTATAATACAATATGAAGATAATTTTAATCTGGCTTAGCCATTGTACTAAAAGAGTCATATATATACATACACATAAATAATAAAGGATGTATAGAAAAGCATAACACCTTTCTTGGCTAACTGTTTATAAGTTATAATACAATATGAAGATAATTTTAATCTGGCTTAGCCATTGTACTAAAAGAGTCATATATATACATACGCATTTACAAATTAAAACATTTTTATTTTATAAAATGTTATTTCCTATTATATGGATAAATAATAGAAATGTTATCTGTTTTGAAGATTGAACGTATAACTGATTTTTGATACTTAAGTGGGGTTAAAATTAATCAAGCTGGTTTCGCTTAGTATGTCACAAGAGAGTCCAACATTTAGAGCAGTTCAATAACAATGTACCCAACCATTTCAATTCTGACATTTTATTAACAATATAATTTAACTTGTCTAACCATTTTGATATTGGTGTTTTTGTAAGCAGAACCAATTCTTCAAGGGATAAACAAGGTCACCAGGATTCTGGTCGAGGCAAGTTTCCTGTCAAGAACTTTGACATTACAGAAGACTCTGCCATCCCCAGGTACAACAATATTTATAGGCATCCTTTTGTCATCCGTATTTTAAACTATTTTAGTTGAAACAAAGGTTAAAAGAATAATAGTAGTAGTAGTAATAGTTATTGTAACATTATTAGTATTATTGAATTTTCTTTAATCTTTATTTACCCAACTATATAAAATCCTATTATTAATCTATCTGAAATTAGTTGAATATTGGTATATGCGAGTTAAGATTAACTAGATTAACATGTAGCTTATCATCAATACAAACTTATAGATTTGAAGAATGAAGTACAATGGTTCATTCAGTAATATCGGCCAGAAAACTTTTACTGGTTATTATTTTTGTTAAACATGGAGAGAGGGTTCATATAGAAAACCTAGACATTTAACGTACTATATTCAATGTTTATTATTTAACAATTTTGCCAAAGTAGCCTGAAAAGTTCAGTTTAGTTTAATTTAATATTTGCTTTGATACTGAATAGTAAAAAATGTATATTTTTAAAAATGAAGTGTACATCAAGTCACAATAACTATAATTAAATCAGGTTTTAGGTAACATGTTGTATGCAGAAAACATAAAGAATATTATAGGATTAGTTTAACACTGGTTTAATGATACTTCCTGCAATGATAAACCTAATTTACTGTTGATTTCAAAATGTTAATCAAAATGTAAGCTGATCACAAATATACTCAAAAATTGTGTAACCCACCTAACTTTTAAAGCTTCATCATGTTAAATTGCAGTAATCCTTAACATGAATGGGTGGTAACAGTAATAAAATAACATTGCAATGCAGTACAAGGTAGTTGTGTCTTGTTGGCAGTGGCACTTATTGCATGCAAGCTGTGGTCTCATTTCTTCGTCATTGCCAAATTGCTTTGGTACCTTTCTAAAGCAGCTTAAGGTTTCTGTTTTATTACCTTTTGTATAATATAAAAAGTAGCATAATATCGTAGAAAGTAAGCATCAATATTTTATTTGCATTTCTTATTGTTTTGCTACAGTAAATAAACATCCCAAGCTTAATTTTTCATAGGTCTGGTCCATGAGTGTCAATTTGCTTAAAGCTTTGCAAATTTTGTTTTTAGTGCACTAAAACAACTTTTTATTTGAGATAAAAAGGAATCAAGGGCATGAGAAACTGAGTGTGTGTGTGTGGGGGGGTTTCTAACACAGTCATTAAGGATGTATACAATGTACATAATACAAACCTTTTAGGTTTTATGAAGTTTGGCACCTCAATTTTTCAAAGTTGTACTCATGTTTGTGAATAAAGTTGCAAAGACAGATTATCTACTAAGTTTTACATTATTGTTTTTTTTTATTTAGCTCACGGAAGTCCAGCAAGAAAACCTCGCCACCTACTCATCATCCTGGTTCTCTACCCACGACTCCCAGTGATGTCACTGTTATTGGCTATTGTTTCTCTGGAGAATCTGTGCCTTACAGGACTAAACTTTTAGGAAAAAATATTACCCTCAAACAGTTTAAAACTCTTCTTAGCAAAAAAGGAAATTACAGGTACTACTAGTTTTCATACAAACATTTAACTACAAAAAATACAAAAAACTTTAGGTTAAAAGATTAGCTCTTTCTATTATTTAGTTTTTAATTAGGTAGTTTATTATTATATATTGTTTGTTGAGCTGAAATATAGTCTTCAAAACTTTTATATGAACATAGAATTAAAATATACCGAACTCATTAGTACCTACAAGATAAATTATTTAAGAAATGCTTCGTTTTTCACAGCCCTTTCAATAAAGTTCGGACTTATAGCATGATTATTGGAATTAAAAATGACCTCTGGGTAAGATGATCAAGTTTTCTGGTTTTAACTTGAAAAGTGATTTTGATAGTTCAAGTTGACTACGGGTGTAAGTTAAGGTGACCACAATTTATTAACCAAAACCAGGGGTACTAGTGTGTAGAAATTTTATATCAGTGGTCCCATAATTCCAGGTGCAGGCAGTACTGGAGAAGTTTACTGTACTTCTGAGTTTATACGTTTTAGGGTTTAATTTTTTAAAACAGAACAGGAAAATAGTCTATTACATATCCGTTTTGCACATAACGATGCTATACCTAAATTAATAAATAATACAAACAGCAAGTTCACTGAATGTTTATTTCTGATATATATTTTTGCTGCAGAATTCATTTTAAGTGTAAGAAATAAACTGCAGTGGTATTGCTGGGAAATAGTTTTGAAACGGGGACATTTTCAGGAATAATAATCTCCCAGGTATAACATTCCTTATATAGGGTTTATCCCTGTATGTCAGGGATATATAGTCACCATAATGTAAGTGGTCATTTAGAAGTATGAACAACTGCAAACTAATATTTTTTTGTTGCTAAAACGAAACTAATGTTGTTTTTTAAACTTACCTTTGTTTAGATACCTAATTTTTTGTAGTTCTTTACGTACATGTACACGACTTATATTCTTTGTCTGAACACAAATATTATTAATTTTTCTATAAAATTCAAATCAACAATGCGAGAAAAACAGTTATAATCAGTCGAAAGCAGTGGTTCTCGATCAACCTTTTTGGCTCGGAGTCCACTTGTAAACATCAACGGCCAGTTGCGACCCTGCGTAAAGAGCTTTAGTGTCTAACTAACTAAATAACTGAGTAAGCTGTTTTCAAAGTCTGTTAATGATCCTTTCGCACATTAATTCTGAAGATCCAATTTTGGGTTGTGAATCATAGATTGAAAACACTGATCTGAAGGATCATAAAAATTATGAGGAGTGTTGACACACATTAGTTTTTTTTAATCAACTAAAAGTTTTATTTTTCAGTAATCATAGGTTTCTCATCAGAAATGAACACAATGTGTACATGTCTCAATAAAGTGTTGAGAGAAATAGTATATCTGAATAAAACTTAGATTTTTGCAGACAGAATGTCAACATGATAACTCGTAGCCATTGTTTTTGAAACGTACATCTGATTAAAAATTATGTTCAATTAATCAAAGGAAGAAGCGTGAAATATTTCTTGACTACTAACATCATTTTTGACATCAGTAACCTTTTTTTTTCTCTACAGGTACTTCTTTAAGAAAGAATGCAATGAATTTGGAACTGGAGTAGTAAATGAGGAAATATCAGACGACAGTGAAGTGTTACCTCTTTGGGAAGGAAAGATCTTTGGTACCATTAAATCAGTAGACTGAAGAGGAATTTATTTTGTGTTTTGTGTGTGTGTTGCAAAAATATTCCATTTTCAGTACTTGAAGTCCTGTTCTGTAAATATTTTTTAATTTTATAGAAAAAAAAAGTCTGACTTTCACTGTTACTTCCTTGAGAGAAAAACATTAAAGACAAATTATTTATTATTCTGATTTTTTTTATCATAGTGAACTAAAGTTATCTTCTTTCAAGACATCAGTGATCTCTAACTCATGAAAGATATGCATGTAAACAGAATAAAGATATTTTATCTTTCTCTCTCTTTTTTCCATATCCTGAGGACTCTGTTGTAAAAATTTACATATATATATATATATAAATATCCATAATTTTATTGTCTAAACTTTGTAAAAGGCTCGATTGCTTTAACATGTATCAAACTTGTGAAAATAATACTCCTACATATATATATACATGTGTCTATAAATAAAAGTTTGAAATCTGGGTGTATAATCAAGTATATATTGAATGATTTTTGTTTGTTTTTAAAAGTTTCTGTAGTTACTGCATTTTTAAGTTTTATGTATTTATTTGATATCAAGTTTTGGTAGTTAGTTTCATATCATATTGTCAGAAAATTCCATTGTAGACAGTTCAGTTGATTATATGGCTAACATTTGTGCCTAGCTTAGTTTGTTTACTATTAAACGATCTACCAAGTAGTAAAGAATCACCCCCCCCCCCCTGTTTTATTTTATTTTTTAAAGATGTATGTAACTTTTCTTAGGAAGTTTTTCATTAATGAAGTACAAATCCTGCAAGTTCTTTAATTGATTCAGAGTAAATTTTCAAGTTTTTTAGAGAAATATTTTAAACCATAAATGTTTACCGTTGTTTATTTTCTTGTTATTCTGTTTTTGAATATTTAATTTTGCTTCCACTTTATAACAGCTGTAAAGCTACAAATAAAACAAAAATTAGCAATGATTTTTGTACTTCCAGTACTAATTATATCAATTCCTACATTACTGATCAAATTCCTAAGGTGGAAATTAGTTCATATTTTGTTTAAGAATTGAATCCTTCAATTATTACAATGTTCCTGTGTTTGGTCATGTAAGAGTGTATCTTAAATGTGGTTGCTTTGAAATACTATAAAAACTGTAAAGCATCAAGATTTAGTGTAATTCTTAAGTACTGGTAGATCAGCAGATCATTTTTTTTTCATCAATCTAGAAAAATTTCAGATAAATGTATTGCTTGGAAAATTTTCTATTTTATTTTTACTTTCGGAGTTAGTATTAAAAAAAATTGCTGCTAAAAATAGGTCTTGTGATATTCACAGTTGATTTTTTTTATCAGAGTCTTTGGTTTCTGTTGTCACGGTGATTATAGGAGTATACAAGTACCTGAAGGTAAAGGAACTACAATAAAAAAAATTGTTCAAATAAGCTCAGGAATACAATATCCACGTAACAGGGTTTTCTGTCTAATTACTAGATCAAAGAAATGTTGAGAGTAAGGTATGTAATATATTTTACAATATGTTAAGAATTGGCCCCATTTTTGGTACTGTATCATTCTGCAGGATATGCAAATAAATGAACACGTCATCATGCTTTTTGTAAACATTAAAATAGACATTTACTCCGTGCAAGTTGCTGGGTAGTTGTCTTCGATATTTTTATCTTGCCGAAGCTTTTTATGTTATTTGTAACGTGGTGCCAAAAATGAAGCTCATTTAAAGATATTTAGTTAAATAGCAGTGGTATATTTTGTTTTGGTTTTAGAGACTTTCAGGTATTCACTTAGTTATAATACAGGTATTTTTTCATACTTTTTATTGATCTACCAGTACTTTTGAGGAGTGAAACAAGTATTTTTAAAGTATGTACTTTCATACATTTTTGTTTAACTTCTTGAGGAACTGTGGTTTATATTATACATTTTATGTAAGCCGAGATATCTAGATCAGTTCTTGCTTTCATAACGGAGCTACCACTTAGCTCATAGTGATAAATATACATTAAATGCATTTGAAGAAGTACCAACATTTTTTCAGGCATATAAAGTTAACTTCAATTTTTACCCCATCTCCAAAGTTTTGTTTTGAAGAATTATTTATCAAACACTTGCCAAAATAAAATAAAGTTCAAATAGTAAGCTGTCAAGTTAACAAGAAGTGTTATTATGTATGGAATTAGCAATGCTTTATGTTAATTATAAGTAAAATGCTGATGTCTAAATCTTAACAATTTATTATTATTATACAGGGTTGCCCAAAATTATCTTTCCCATTTTAAAATTTAATAATTAACTAACTAAGGAAATACAACCATGCAGTTTTCAGCATCTTGTAGCCAAACTCAAACAGTTTTTACTGACATGTCATTAGACTTCTCCGTGTGCACCATTAGTGGTTCTTAGCATGTTTAAATGATATTCGATTTCAGTCCATGTTTGCTCCTACATATCCACAGCTATGGTGGCGATGGTGTTAGTTATCTTGGTCTTTAGCTTTGTGATGTTTACTATAGGTGTGTGATATCCTTAACATACCCCCATACTTCTTTCCTGTACTAATGTCTGAAATTATATTTCATCAAAGTCACTGACTTGATCTCTGCAAGACAAACAATGTATTGAGCTTTTTCTTGTACGGTTGCCGCTTTTTGGGGGAACAGGACTCAATGGAGTGAAATGGTTGAATTTCCTTAGTTATTAAGTTTTAAAATAGGATAGGTAATTTTGGGCCATCTTGTATATCAGAGTTTTACAATCATATGTAATGAAATGGGAATATGGCAGCTGTTTTGTAAATAGGCATTGTGATGTATTTCTTAAAATTTGTAATCATGTAAAAAAAATTAGTGTCTGTTTATCAAAAACTGTCTTTTGTAGATAAAAGTAGATGCTGTGCAAATTTAGCCTTACTGTAAATATAGGGGTCAGATGTGTCTAGAAATATATGCAACTTGGTTTCTTCCAAGGTATTGATTTTCTCAAAGCTAGAGTGGTGTTGTTTAGATTATATTTTTTAATACAACAAATTAAGTAATTATCGTGCTTCAACTTGTAAATAAATAAACCATTAATTTGTTGTTTCTTAATATAAAAGTCTTGGCATGGTTGGATAATTGTTTTGTACAGCCTTGTGATGACAACAATCCTTACACACAACATAAAATGCATTGATTAGTTGTGTTGTAAAGTCTTGTAATGATGATGATGATGTTTAACATCAACAGAATGTACAGGGTTGTTTTGTATAAATCTTGTAATGACAGTGATGTTTAAACATCAATACAAAGTGCATGGTTGTTTTGTAGAGTCTCATGATGGCAATGAAGTTTACACATTAATACAAGGTGCATGGTTGTTTTGTAGGGTGTCGTGATGGCAATGAAGTTTACACATCAGTACAAGGTTGTTTTGTAGGGTGTTGTGATGGCAATGAAGTTTACACGTCAATACAAGGTGTGTGGTTGTTTTGTAGAGTGTCGTGATGGCAATGAAGTTTACACATCAATACAAGGTGCATGGTTGTTTTGTAGGGTGTCGTGATGGCAATGAAGTTTACACATTAATACAAAGTGCATGGTTGTTTTATAGGGTGTCGTGATGGCAATGAAGTTTACACATTAATACAAGGTGCATGGTTGTTTTATAGGGTGTCGTGATGGCAATGAAGTTTACACATCAGTACAAGGTGCATGGTTGTTTTGTAGGGTGTTGTGATGGCAATGAAGTTTACACATCAGTACAAGGTGCATGGTTG
>NW_013666942.1:183629-186489 GCF_000517525.1 Limulus polyphemus
AGTGTCGTGATGGCAATGAAGTTTACACATCAGTACAAGGTGCATGGTTGGTTTGTAGGGTGTTGTGATGGCAATGAAGTTTACACATCAATACAAAGTGCATGGCTGTTTTGTAGGGTGTCATGCTGACAATGAAGTTTACACATCAATACAAGGTGCATGGTTGTTTTGTGAAGTCTCGTGATTTGCAGGCAGAGTAGTAAATCAATAAATTTTTATTGTAACACTAAACACAAGTACAGTTTGTATACTTGCTTTTCCTTACACGGGGATGTCATTATTACTAGAGTATCCCACCTGCTGCCTCTGTTACAGAATGTCTAAATCCAATGTTCTTTGGTTCACAAGAAACATTGCATTTATTCAGATTGACTGCACTACTCAGGTGCTGGTCATTCTGGTTACAACTACCTTGAAGCTCTAACTTCTAGATATCACCAAAATGACCCTTGAAGAAGAACATGTTCTTAATGACATTGAACAACATGCAGTATTACAGCAATATCCTCTCCTGAACAGAATAGGTATTATACACTCCAGAATGAAATGAACGACTTTCTCATTCAAGTGTTGCCTGAGATAATCACATATACAAAACAAGGAATAAATATTACAAGATGTATGGTATATTCATACACAACAAATACTACATTTTATATTCTTCTGTGTACCGTTCGTCTCTAATATGTTTAGTTTCTATAATTTCTATTTTGGAGCTTGCTAATTCTGATTAAAGGCAATTACAAAATTCAGCCTGCAGAGGAATGTTTTGATATCAGTCTGGACAAGGAACTTTTCTTCCATTTCATGGAATAGTTGTATTGCATCCTATTTTACCTTATGTACAGAGGACCGGTTTGCGACTTTCACATGGGACAGAGATATTTCTGAATTCTTGTCATCCAACTTTCTGATTGGCTAGCTAGACTGAAGGTGTTCCATGACTGCAGTTTTAGAACTTTCAAATAATACTCTTCCTGAAATACGAGAAGTTTCTTTTATGCTTTGAAGCAGCTCGAATTTCCTATTCCCCTATTAACTATTGAACAACATTATTTATTTTTAGTTTAATATTTTTATAATTTTTTTCAAAAGCATATTTTTTGTTAACTGTTCAAGAAGCGGTTTCATCAATTTTGCCCTATCTTCACAAAAATGAGAACTATTAAGGTAAATTTTTTTGTTGTTGACAGCTAATCAAATCGCTTCATTCTGTTGAAATTATTATTTCCAGAAAGTTTGAGGTTTCTGTTATTATTACATCTATAATTATGATTTCTTGTTCAATCCCAGTTTATTCGTGAAAACAAACAAAATAATTACTGAACATCAAAACATATTAAAAACATCAAACTTAAAGCTGAAACTCATTTGGTTGAATGAAGTGTGAGTATAACTTTATCAAAACTGGTGATCTTTTGAATTTAATTAATTTAAACCATTAATATTATGTATTCATTTTATACGGTATAATATCATTTTAACATCGTTATTTTGTTGGCGAGTTCTTTTGAATTATCTGGTAAATATAATTCAAGGTCCTGTCCACGTATCAATAATAACATACTTTATTTCCTATTTCAACATTTTTAAATTCTACAAACTTAAACACCTGTTCACTGCCAACAGTGCCGTAGGTTTACGTTACAAATGACATTAAATAACGAAAAACAAATGAACTTACTTATGCAAAACAACTGCGATAGCTAACATTGACTTGTTCAATCTGTCTTGAAATCACACTTCACAACCATCTGGTATTTATAATTTAACTTCGAATGTGTTATTACACCTTGCGTTCCATTCTTACAGCTTTCTAGATGTTCTACTTCTTCTAGATCTATTTCATCATACCTTCTGATCTTAATGTCATAATTAATAACCCCAGCTCCCTCTAACTAACATCTAAATTAAACAAACTACAATATTATAAATATAGTTTATGACCATATAAAATTCAACTAATACAACTTAAAATGAATGTAAGTAATTTTATAAATGAAAGCACACGCACTCGTATATAGAGAAGTAGACAGCACTACAGAATAGAGGGGGGGAATCTTTTTCAGAAAAATTTGGATCTGCTATATATAAAGGATGTAAGCTATTCACCTTAGCTTAAATTAAATTTGTAAACGAAAGTATTCACAACATAAGGGAGTAAAAACAAAAGTGAGCTTATCTTCTCTAATAGTAGTAAGCTTCTGAGTTGTAAACGACTTTCTAGAAGTTTGAGGTGGTTGTTTAACCTCGCCCTCCTGGCTACACCAATGATATCTGTAGATATACCTTACTTTTGAACCTGTCCGTGACTTCAGTGCATAAATCTACGACAGTACTTGAAACTAACGATTATAACATTTGTTTGTTTCGTAAATGAGGTATACTCTCTTTATTTTTTAAATGTTCCTTTCAATAGCACCGTGGTTAGGTCCTCACATTTGGTCAATGATAAATGTACGGACTTACAATGCTAAAATACAGGGTTTAATTACCTGCAGTGGACAAAGTGCGGATATTCCATTGTGTACCTTTACATTCATACATAAAATATGTAATGCATTTAGTTTATTACTTTTAATATCATACTTCTATTATATTTTGTTGTTAAGCGCAAAACTACATAATGGGCTATCTGTGCTCCTTCCATGTCGGGTATTGAAACGTGATTTTTAACGTCAAAATTTTATATAGATACTGTTTTGCAATGTTACTTAGTACATGGATTTAGGATTAACATAATGAGATATTTGGCTTACGGCCGAGAATACCGTTGTTGCGTATCTGCTTGTTTGTTAATTTCCGGTATAAATTCTTTCAGATAAACTTCAGCGATACAAGTCCTTCCTTGATTAACCCA
>NW_013666942.1:187329-189409 GCF_000517525.1 Limulus polyphemus
ATAATTTTTCTGAATGCATACCTTGATCAACCAGAAGTTATTATTACTTAATGGTTAACATATAGTAAAACGAATTTAGTTTGTTTCTGAATTTGAACGGTTATTATTATCTCAATTTTGTATTTTTACTTGCTCTTGTTGTTATTTATGTAACTCACTGGACTTTTTTTTCCATATTTGACTATAAAATCCCGGTGTGGATATATTATTAAATAAAATTCTTTGTAGAGGGCAAATTAATTAAATACCTATAACGCTAGTATCATGAAAATATTATGATGTGATTATTGAGGCTTGTGTACTTCATTCTATGTTATATTTACATTTTATATTTATGTTTTAGTGACTACTGTCAGTTTATTATGAGTCAAGAATTGTGCCAAATTTGTAATTTGTTTATACCATCTGGGGCAGGTAAGTACAGTAAATTAAGTAACTACTAAACTAGGTTTGAAAATCAAATCGTAAAACTTGCAAGTATAAAATAAAGTATACTATTTGAATACTAATTTAATATGATATTGATAATGCAAATAATTGTTACTTTAATGTTAGTTATCACTGGATAAAACTAAAAATCCATATTTTGTTCACTGTGTGAATCAAAATAATATAAAATAATCTGTTTAAGAAGTGACAACTTCAAACAAATGAAATTGTTTATTTGAAGTTGAAACTGAATGAAAAACGAACTTTAGTTTTAGAAGTTAGAGTAACTAGTAAACTACGCTTTGTCGTGCTTTGATCTACTCTGAGTCATATTGAACACCGAAAAGGAAATTACTACAACCTAAATTGTTGTTTATTTTGTTTTCTGAATTGACTTCTGTGTAAAATGGCTTATATGACAACTAGAAAATTTTATAGATCATCAAAAGTAAATGAAGATTCATCAGAAAGTGATCAGGAACTCTCTCCTGTTATAAGTCTTGATGACTATAAACCTTCATAGTCCAAGGACACTGACTAAACTACATCAGACATCACTGATACAACAGTTGCTCCAATGATGATAATGAAGATGTACCAGTGACATCAAATGTAAAACATACATGGAACACATTGGAAAGTTTTCCAATTGACTGTGATACCAAGAACAACAGGAATAAATATTTTGCAATAAAATGCAACAAAACCAATTGATGTATTGAACGTGAGGATAATATTTATAATCTCTTGGTTGATCAGATGAATCCTGAATACCCTGGAGGTAATTATGAACAAGCAGTTACATTGAACATCCCAGTTGAGCGATTGGAGTTTTAGGAATTGTCATGTATATAAAAAAAAAAATACACTGTACTGGACCAAAAAGAATTAAAAAAAATAAATTTGTTCCCAGGATCATGAGATGAAACTGCTTTTAATTATTAAGCTTCATATACTATTCTAATAATCAGAGTGTTGGAATGGATCGACTGGGTAAATTGGAAACCTGCCTGAAGTTCTGGAGAAAATTTCACTAGAGCTAAGATACCTGGTGACCTGATAGTGTTGATAAAAACTATGGTGATGTGGCATGTACTGTGACCCTCCAGTGGGTCACATGGCAGCCAATGTGTTAATAATAATAATATACTCAGAATTGCATGATGGGAAATTTTTGTGGATTTGTGTATGTTTAAAAAAAAAAAGTCTTATAAAAGATTTTGAAATACTGGGTACTGTTCTTATGATGCAGAAAATATATTGCAGTATCTTATTTTTACAAATAAATTATTTCAAACATGACATTCCCATGAGATTGAGAATGTAGCATTTAAAAAAACAAAAGCTAGAGTTAAAATAAAAAAAAAAGCTTTACATTGTTGCATAATTAACTTTTTTTTAAATACCCAGTATTAAAGTTACATGTTCATAATATTACTATAGAACAAGAGGGAATTCTCAGTAGATCTGGCACTTAATTTCAGGAATGTATGTCGAGAGCCAGCACGGGCCCCCTTTCTCTCTTTCTTTTTTTAACATTTTCAAAAATTTATTAAAAAGAAGATCTTAAATTAGAACAGCAACGAGCTCATAAACCATACAAAATCATAGCAGCAGCCGTTTTTACGTCACAGTATAAACATAAAAACAT
>NW_013666942.1:190251-194555 GCF_000517525.1 Limulus polyphemus
CCAAAAACTGGTTTTTATCATTAAATGAAGATATAGTCTAAAGATGCTTTGCAGGCTATACGGCATAACCAGGTTTCATTCGCCCCGGGCCCCTGGGTAGTTGCCCCTTTGCCCCCCCCCCCTTTTGTTTCCCTTTTATTAGCTATACTTGATTCAATTTTATTAGTCATCAGGATCTCTACCAGCTTATCCTCAAATTGAAATTCTTTTAGGCAGGATTAGAATAAATTAATCTATGAAAAGGTTTGACCTTCTGAGTCAAACTATAGCTAGATCTCAAATCAGTCAAGAGATGATGGAACTATAAGCTAAAATTTTGTATTTGAGAAAAAAAAAACTTGAGCTGCTCATCCACGACTAAAAAGGCATCAAAATTATGAGAGTGTATAAGCTATCAATGGCTGGAGATGGCTTGAATGGGTAATGAAGAAAAACTTTAATATTAAAGTTTTTCTTCATTACCCATTCAAGCCGTCTCCAGCCATTATTATGACAAAGTATACTACTAACGGATCTAACACTAACAATGTATACTACTAACGGATCTAACACTGACAAAGTATACTAGTTTTGATGAATTTTCACCAAAGGTACACATTATTTAACTTTTAGTTGGTATATTCTTTAAAAACTGTTCATTTTTCCTGAAACCCAGCAAATTGGTATATGTGTTGCCTCGTCATAAAACTAAATTTAACACGAGTTTATCCCCAGAACAATGTATGTCCCTCTGTTCTCCAAGTCCAATTTTTGTGTTTAAGCATAAATAAGAATGATGCTAGGACATTATGACCAAATGAGAGTACAGATTCTAGAATTTGATTGGGTTTCATAGGGTACTAACTTTGTGTAGAAATGCAGTATTTTCTATGTGATTTATCTTCACAAATTCATGACAATGTTATAATATTG
The DNA here is from genome assembly GCF_000517525.1 of Limulus polyphemus. Taxonomy (NCBI): domain Eukaryota; kingdom Metazoa; phylum Arthropoda; class Merostomata; order Xiphosura; family Limulidae; genus Limulus; species Limulus polyphemus. The sequence goes on from NW_013666942.1 coordinate 191,164, forward strand.
AAGTGCTACTCCAACATTGTTATTAACTTTTCTAAACTTAATCCAGTTGCAAGTGATGTTAATAATGTTGCCAACAATTAATTTGCTTGTTAAAAAGAACCCCTCAGACAATCTTTTATTTATAAATGGCTTGTTGATTTTTTGCTTCTTCAAAGTATAATTCTAATATTAAATTCATATTTTGCAAAACTTAGGTAATGAGAAAACTCACTACAATGGTAAGAGACACTTGGCCAATCTTGCTTACAAACATCGGTTAGAGGAAGAAGCCCAAAGAACTATATTTGTTAAAGGATTTCCTCCAAACACAGATGAGTTGCAATTAAGTGACATTTTCTCCAAGATAGGAAAAGTGAGGCAAGTGATTATTGACAAGGAAAAGGTAAGATTTTGTTTTACTAAAGTTGATATGTTTTATTTTGCAAACCAAGAACTGTAGCTTCTAGCCATAGCAGCTTACATTAGCCTGTATGAATTAGTAATGTTACCCTCCACCTGAGAGTTTGTCTTTAAATGGGAGGTGGGAAGCATGGTTTAGTGTTTAAGCATAGAGCTGGCTGTAGAAACTTTCATTTGTACCATAAAAAAGTTACTTAGTTCTCAACTTGTACATAAATGTAAAACTTGTTATTTTTTTTTGTAATAGATAAGTGTTCTTGAGTGACTGCAAGCAAAGTAATTGAAGCCTAACTCACAACAGAAACAAGTCACTAACAGAATATTTCAGGGTATCATTTTAGGACCTGTTTTGTTAATGACTTTCACAAACACCTTTCCTGAAACAATTACTTCTCATTTATTAAAATACTTGTACATGTTAACTAAGGCTCAAAATCATTAGGGTGATCAGGCATCCCAGTTTTGTTGAGCACTTCCATTTTTTGGTAGTGTTTCCCAGTGCTCTGAGAAGTTTTTGGGACATTCAAAACATCCCAGTTTTATAATAAAGACATCAAACTGTCAGTCGCATCGAATTGCAAATATAATAGGCATACTTAACTTGCTCATTGTTATAACTCTCCTGTTGCCAAACTCTCACAAGTTTCAAAAGTTCCATCTGTGCATGGTGAGAAACCAAAGTGGTTTTTTTTAGTTAGTACAACTATAACAGTTGATGAATGTGTGGTGAATGGTTAAATGTTGGGGACTGTTCTTATTATTGAAAATGTTTAACCTGTCAAAATGCTGAAAAGAAAGTGTGTTTTTTCAGGTACTTTGAAAACAGACTTCCTTGTTTAAAGGCAAGCGAGTTGGATGTCAAAGTTGAGTGCACTGTTTGTAAAACTGTGTTATCGATAGCACACAGTGGCAGATTTGACATCTGAATCACACTGCCAATAAAAAGCACAAGGACCATTTTGAAATTAGGGCTGGGCTGTCTCGGTTTTTTGGTTTGGAAATCTGGTCACCCTAAAAATCATACAATGCTGAGATGACTTTTTTTTTTTTCTTTACTTAGGAATACTTCAACAATTTATTAGACTGGTCAAGAAATTGCAATTGCAAGTTAATAACGTAAAGTGGAAAGTGATATGGTATGGTCAGAATATTTTGAATTGTTTGTATCTGATGTCTGATGAAGTTATGGAAGATTTATTCTTTTAAGAAATATTATGAATGCTGGTTGACAAAACTCTGAACTTCAATAGTCAGTTAGGTATATTGGTTAAATGACATCTAAAGCAAATGACAAATTATATGTCATTGGAAGAAACTTCCATCTTTGAACAAAGTAAATTTTCTACTTCTATAAGAGTACTTCATCCAATCAACACTAGAGTACTGGACAACTATCTGGTCATGTAATTTGGTAATGTGACATTGATGCTGTGGTATAAGACCATTAAGCTGTCTCTTGAAATGCATAACCTATTTGTCTGTGCAAGCAGAAACTATCAGTGATATACTCCAAGTGTTTAGGATTGTCAAGGGCATAGACAATTAAAAGCTTGTTCGTTTTATTAAGTAACATTTCCCCTAAACATTATAGAAATACCTTATGCACATTACAACAGTCATCAACTGTCAGTGTTGTTTAGGACAAAAAAAAAAACTAGATGGGAAAAGGCCATTATTTGTCAATGTTTTTGTATTGTTATTATAATATATTTTTTTTAAATTCAACATAAACTTTTCTTTCTTTTTTCAGTTTCATATACCTATCCAACAATTTTAGGTTTTTTTACATTATATGCAAATACACCATCAATCAAACCATTCCACAAGTTTGTATTTTAACTAAAAAAAGCAGTTGTTGTATTGCTTAGCATGCTTTGAGTAATAGCGTCTTTCAGCCGTGTGATAATACAAAAATTATGGTTTGCTTCTGGTCACACTTGATGCTTGTATTCTTGTTAGTTTGGATTGTTACCTGTAAATAAACAAATGGAGATTATTGACGACATCAGTTGTGTGAGTTGGGAAATGTAGAATTGTTATTTTGTAACTTTTCAGTTATTAGTCACTAAGAAGTTTATTAAAATATGAAGCATGGCAGAGAGTTTAATGATCCAGTGTCTAAATGAATGAATCTTATAGTTGAGCAGAAATACTAAGAGCTCTGATTTTGTGCCAGAGTAGAATTCTTTTTGTGCATTCTACACTTTATTGGCACAATATTTTAATGATCATTTCATTCATGTGCTAATAACCTCTCACTGAATGCTTTGCAGTTCTGTGCTGATTCATGGGTATTGTACTTGTAGCCCTAGAAGGAAAAGCTATTAGAAAAGCTTCTGTCTCATGAGAGTGTTGTCTCATCAGTTGACGTCTTTTTAACACAGTTCTCTGGCTAAGACTAATTTCTTTGTAATAAATACTACCTTAGTTATCCATGTTTTCTAATTAATTGGTTAAAAGTGCAAGATTTTACAAGTTTGCTAACTGGTTGGTTATTGTAAAGTTTTTTGTTTTTTTATTGCAGTAGAAGAAGTAACAAAGAAATTCCAGGAAGTGTTTTAGTGAACTATGTTAATTAGAAAACAGATATTAATCAATATTACTTGTAAGTTACACACTTATTTGTAGTATTCTGATTTTTCTATGTCTCGGGTAGTATTATATAACTACATATTTTTGTCCATAATTAATGTAAAACTTGTAACAAAGATTCTAACTGTGATTTATTTGTGTTAAGACTAATGCTTGACCCATATTAAATTCCTTATCATAGAGAAGATTTGCCTTTGTGGAATTTGAATGTGGCAGTTCGGCAGCTACAGCCTTGAGTATGAAGAACCCTTTTATCATTCATCAACATCAACTTCAAGTAAAACCACGAAAAATGAAGCCGGATCATTTTTCCAACGAAAGAGTGGAAATACCCAAGTCGAAACAATTTACTAAACCTGTAGATCACAAAGTTCTGGTGGACAAACTGATTTCTAAGGACA
>NW_013666942.1:195137-199349 GCF_000517525.1 Limulus polyphemus
TTTACTGTTAAATGTTTAGAAGAGTGTTGTCGACCAGATGCATAGGAGCTAAGCATGTCGCATGTGGTGGCATGGCTTGTATCATTTCACTGTTGAAATAGTGATATATTTAACACTATACCCCTTACTTCTCAAATCTGCTGCTACAGCATGAAGTGTTGAAACAAACTGAATTGTACTAATTAATGCAATAGAAGTTTGTGCGCTCAAATTATGTTGTATCGTATTAATGCAATGTACCGTATCTATTCTAATGTCAACAAAAACATAGAGCATCTTGATTCCTTTTGTTACATCAACTGGAATTAAACAACTATGTCCATAGTGCACCATAAAGTCTGCTCCCAATGCTCTGGGCATATAAGTACTGGATATGAAGGTCAGGTTTATAACTTTTTGTTTGTGCACGTGTGTAATTGAACTTTCATGCCAATTTAAGCTTATTTTCATTGGACATTATAAACTGAAATTGGTTACGTGGTATTTTTCACATTTTTTTTAGTACTTGAAAGTAATAATGAAACTTTTAATCTGTTGCAAAACCTGGCCAAATTAAAGGCTCAAGTTGCTTGTAGATTTCTCAAGTACAGAGTTTTAAACAGTGACTTTGCTTGAAGGATGAAATACATGGAAGGCTAAAGTGAAAGAAAAAAAATCAATGGCAGTTTATTTCCTTTTTTGTTTTTAATCATTACGTATGTGATAGATCTCATGATACCATTGTGGATAGTCAAATAACCCTGGAGTAATAGAAAGAGTAAGGTAGCACAGGGGTTTAACCCATTTTTTTTGTTTGTTTAGTATTATTAAAGCTGGACTCGTATGAGTTCTGGATCCCAGTTATGCATTTTAAAATAATCGTGATGATTACAGAATCATTGCTAAAGTACATAATAAGGTCAAGCCAAAATTTTCTTTTTATTTCAAAGTATGGTCATGTCATAATACATCTTAAAGTTTCACTCTTTTCATTACTTGTACTTTTTTTTTCACACTTTTTATGGACATTACATATTTTTTCACAAGGTGGATAACCAGATGGTGATGTTGAGAGACACCTTAAAATTGTCTATGAAGGAAACACTTCAACGAGAGGATTTTTGTAGAGTTCTTCAGGATACCCTGCAAGAATATTTTCCAGGATGTACTGTACACCTTTACGGATCAAGTATCAATGGATTTGGGTTTAAAGGATGTGACATTGACATGTTTTTGGATATTAATCATTTAGTAAATAAGGTAATACAGAAGCACAGTGAGAAGCCTTTTTTTATTTTATTTTTTTTGCTCTCATAATTTAGCATGTGGTTTAGGATTTAGTGTTTCAAGACATCAGTGCTGAAAGAGTACAAATCGAGCAGGTAATTCGATAACCATACAATGCCAAGAGCAGTGACTAAAGGATGGAATATGTTGTATATTAAAACAATTTTGAATGTGCAAATCATTAAGTCTTCTGACAACTAAAACTTATTTGCAAAATTGTGGTAAAACGTAAATATATTGGAACTATATTTTGATATTGTTTGGAATTTTTGTAGGTAGTGTCATACCATCAAAAATTAACTATGTTGGAAAGGGTATGTAATAGCCCTTTTTGACACAGAATATTTACATGTGAAAAGCTATCCATTGCCCCAGGCAACAGCATGCAACATATTCAAGAACTAACTCCATCTGGAAATGAGGTCAAACGGGTATGTGTTCACCAAGATGAAGCTTTCAGTTGTAGCTCCAAATCAACTGTCGCATACCTCAAGAAGCTGACATATAAAACCCATATTCGTATTATTTGTTATGAAGACATGTTGGTGAAGTTGCTGGATGCAGCATGTATGTAATTCTGTGTGATTATGTTGTTTAAACTGTCACTGGGAAACAATCTTTATACTCTAGATGAATTATTGAAAGCATGCAGAAGTAGCATTGTGCTTTGGATATGGCATCCTTATGTTAGAGCCATTTGCTGCAAGGCAACTCCCAAGATGCATGGTCATCAGATAGAGCATGAGTAGACATAGTGATATGGATTTTAATGATGTGGTGAGGCTTTAAAATGTTTTTAACTCTGTGTACATGTCTGGATTAAATTGAGCATATCCTGATATTTTGCATAGTTACATTAACAATTTAAACTTTATTATCAATATATGTCAATAAACTTGGCATTAAAACATAGTTTGTAATTCCAGTTTTTAAAACATAGTATGTAATTCCAGTTTTTAAAACATAGTTTGTAATTCCAGTTTTTAAAACATAGTTTGTAATTCCAGTTTTTAAAACATAGTTTGTAACTCCAGTTTTTATATCATCCAAGTTTTAATTTCAAAAGGAAATATTTTAAGTTCATAATCTTCACTTCTCTGTAAAGCATCTGTGTTCTCTGAATTTTTACAAATCTTATCTCTTTTCCCAACATAGCTTCTAGTGTCCAACCAGTAAGAAACACAAACTGTACATTATGACGAACACTATAAAGTTTAAACCTCCTGCCTTCTTGAATTGCTAAGATATCAGTAAGTTTGTCAAACCAAATAGGAAAGGTCTTTCCATAGCTTTCAAGGTAGTTATTTAAATCACATCATATTTGGTGGACATGTTTATAACCGATAGAAAGAGTTTTTTTGTTTTGCTTTTCATCTGTATGAAGCTTACAATCATCCTTTTGAATTTGGCAGCAAAAGACTGTAGTTGAGAAGAAGTACATGATCTGCATTGAGCAGTTGTTGCTTCAAGCACTAACATAGTATTTTTTAAATTATAAATAAATTATAGATAAAATTATAATTATAATTATAGATATATTATAGTAGTTTAGGGACATTCTCTTCTAGTAACTGATGTCTTTTAAATGCATAAGTTACATTAATTTTTGTTTGACGACATACTTAGATTTAAAAAAAAAAAGAAGGGAGAGAGAGAGGCCTAGTGAGTTAGATGCCTGAGTGCAAATGTTCACATAGCTCATACTGAGAAGTACTTCCACATATGAGAAGCTGATCATTTGTTTCCACTGTAGTTTATTGCCTTCTTGGAGCAGTAAAACCATAAAATGAAAATATAACAGATGTGAAAAGTTTAACATTTGAAATTGTGAAAATAATTAAATTAAAGATGTGATGACAAATGATGTATTCAAAGAATAAGAAAAAAAAATTCATTTTATTTTATAATTTTAAAATTCTTATTTTACTGTACAAAAAATAAGAATAGGTAAATGTAAAGTTTTACCCAAAAAAAATCATTTAGTATATTATTGAAATTGTACAGATAAAATATGTAAATTGTAAGATAAGAAAATATTTTTGTTCTTTCATTCAAAAATTGCCTTTCACTCTAACTCGGTAAAGGCTTTTTAAAATCATGGACACATCTTTAGTAAAAATACTGTATTTCAAATACTGTTTATGTGTACAAAAGAGTTTTTAATGTTTCCTAAAGGCTTGCCAAATTTCACAAAGATACAATTTGTAAATTTGGAGTTCTAGAATGTAAACCTTCAACATTCTGTGGGCTTGGACCATTGGACCAAGTCATGAGTACAGGGTAACTATAATGTACTCAACCATTTGTATTAGATACAATGACCACAAAATAAATAAATTCTAACAAAAAGCAGTTGACATGAAGTTATTGTTATACATGTTGCTAAGTAATTATATAATACTTGTATTTTAAAAGTATTTAACTTTTTTATTAAAGAAAACTCCTAATATAGTTTTATAAAGAGAAAAATATAAATTATTGATGTAATTAGCATCCAAAATTACTGTATTATTTGTACAGTAATTAAATTTGAAATTTCTTCACAAAGTGATTGAAAGATTTAGAAACATAAAATGCAGAAAAAAAAATTGGTAGGGAAAAGGCTTTTCTTCAAGTGTTTTTTGTTTCATTCTGAAATTTTAAAGCCAAGGTTTCCATAAGTAGCTGATAAGTTTTTAAAGTATCATAAATTTGATTTTAGGATTTCTGAAAGCCCTCACTGTTTCAGATTTATAATGCTTACTATTTTTTTCCATGCCACAACTTGCGTGTTTGATTTAAAAGTTAATATTTTTTTAAAATTTCCTCAGGATTTCACTTCATCTGACACTTCAAAGTGTGGAGATATACCTTCTGTGCATGATATTATAAGTGGTTTGGTGTCTGTTAATATAATTCACTAGATGCTCAGGAAATGCAGTTGAAGTTCATAAATTAAAGTTAACG
>NW_013666942.1:199370-202870 GCF_000517525.1 Limulus polyphemus
CTGTGCATGATATTATAAGTGGTTTGGTGTCTGTTGATATAATTCACAAGATGCCTCAGGAAATGCAGTTGAAGTTCATAATTAAAGTAATACGCAGGATTCCAAAATGTAGAAACGTAGTGTTTATTCCAAGTAAACGCTGTCAAATTATTCACTTCGTGCACTCTGGCTTTAATGTGGATTGTGACGTTTCCTCTAAGAGCAGGTAGGTTTTCAGTATGTAATTATAAAGTTTAGAAACTGAAATTGTTTTATGTAGGGCTGCGATATGCTAGCATATCATAGGTTTTTTTACTTGCTCTAGTGATACAGCAAATTTTAACATTTATTAGTTGTTTAGTTTCAGTATTTTAATGGTAGCAACACGTGTTCCAGAAAGTCATTAAAATTACCTTGTTATGTTTGCTTTGTTTCTTTGTTGTCTGTGGTAGTTTGTGTCTCCTCTACCCCAGGGAATATTTTGATGAAATGTATAGCATCCGGGTTAAAAAGACTGGAACAGTAATATCTTTTGCTGGTTGATTATGATGCTGACTAAATATAATGGCTGTGAGGGAACTAATGAAAAATTAAGCAAGTTAACGTGTCGAATTCAAGAAAAAGGTATTTTAGTTCTATAGAGATTTATTCTTATTTGTCCAGACTCGTTATTTTACACTTAAAAGTACTCGGTCAAGTTACCTATTAGAGAAGACTCCCTTTATTTCTAGATTGAATCTGCTGTTACTTACAGGTTTAACTATCTGATACTTGTTGGGAAATTGGTTCTACCAGAAAATACCGCAGGGCAAGCTTTGGATGGAAATAACAGTGTAAATGTTAGATGTATGACAAAATATTCATATATAATGGTTTTATCTTTCTCATTAGTTCCAAGGGATACATCTTGTACAGCTCTAAGTAAGGCAAGTTCTAACTTTTGTTTCATCATGTCCAGGTGCTTTCAATGTGAATTAAGAAGTTTAACATTACCTTGAAATGGAGAAAAAAAATATCAAGAACTATCTATTCTTTACTCTGAGAAATCTTGTAGTGTCGTATGATTTATTGTCGATTTAATTTCTCTGGCACTTTGTACAAGTTTAGTACCTAGTGTCTGACTACGTGCATTACCTGTTTGGTTCAGACTCGTGGCATGCACATTAATTACAGTGTCAGTCGTGAAATTTCGTTTCAACACAAATGTTCTAGGGTGCTCTTTTAGATTACTTACATTAAGAAGAGGTATTGTAGAGTTAGCTAACAGTGTGTGATATTTAATGATGAAAGTGTCATCTATATTTGTTATAAACTGTACCTTGTTATTTATATAATTTAATGATAAGTACTTGCTATTAAGTGAGGAAAACATGGAACATTGTGATTGGCTAATTAAAAGCACCTTGTGCCTACTATATGAGCAATGTAAGAAGCATTGGATTAGGCTTTGTAAAAATATTTTATTTAACAATAAGGGAGAGGGATATGGTAATTGCTATGTTCAGCATCTTAAAAGTGTTACAGGTAATGAGTTTTATTGTATTTGGTTGTGTTGCAGGTAATGAATTTTATTGTATTTGGTTGTATTCTTAAGATAGATACCTTAATCAGATTTTTAACATAAACTTGAAGTTAATTTCTGTAATGCTGTTAGAGTATTCATAAAATGTTGTATTATATTACTGTCAGTGGCCAAACACTAGTACTTCTGATGAAAAGTTACCACATTTTCTTCCAGTCAGAATACTGTGGTATAGAGCCGGATGGTCAGTGGAATTCGCTAATTGATCAATTGTCAAGCTTATTTATTAATAGGTTACAATGGATTATTCTCACGTGAGATATTCACGCAGTTAGAATTATTAAAAGTAATAACAATTAGAAACACTAATTTTTATTAGTTTTTTTTTTACTTTTTCTAAGTCATAATGCTGATTAGACTTCATTACCATGAATTAATAAATAAGTCATAATGGAGAATATTTTGATTACTTTGGAGAGTTGAAATAATTGAAAATACTAATTTGGATTATTTGATTATTTTACATGGCACTAAACGATATAATTAAAACACGAAGTTAATAATTAGTACTGGGGTAGATAAAGAAAACTTTAAATTAGCATTTACAAGAAACTGAACATCTGAACCTACTAGAAACCTAAATATAAGAGGCAGAAAATGTATGAGCACTAATCTTTTAAAGCATAAAGTAAAAACGTTTTGTGTTTATTATTAGAATATTGAGTAAGCTTTTTGTTATGTACTTGAATGAACAAGTTTCATACTGTGAAAATATTTTAGTTATCATAGAGGTGCTATGTATAATTTAGCTCTTAAACTTTGATATAAGCATTTTTTTTTTCATAATTAATTAATCTTGTACAGGGTATTGAGAAATGCTGTCCGAGCGTAGAAATGAACTTGAACTTCAAGTTAAGTGTACATGAAGTTTTATTTTTTTGTGATTTAAAGTACTATATAACTAAACTCTCTTTCTTAGTAATACAATTATTATTTTATTCTAAATGTATTTTCTGTCCTCTTTAGCCTGGTTGTTCACAATAGTCGTTTGTTGAGGTTGTATGGCCTGCTGGACCCACGAGTCTCACCATTGATTATGACTCTTCATTACTGGGGTAAAAGACTTAGGTTAACTTTCTCTGGCCACAAACTTACCAGCTATGCATTCACCTGGATGATAATATTCTTCCTACAAACTTGTGATCCACCAATTTTACCATCGGTATTAGAACTAAGGAAGCTGGCAGGTAAACGATATTTTGATTTTATATTATACATGAAATAAAGACTTAATCTCTTATTTCATGGTTCAGGAAAAATGTATTTTTATTTCTAATTTAAATTCACTTATTTACTTTTTTTAACTATTTAAAACGTATATCTGTTTTAGTCTTTATTTTTAAAATGTGGATATCAATTGACTTTTGGGCCATTATTTAACTAAAACCATGTACAGTGTAAAGGGCAGTAAAAAAAAAGTGTTAAAATGTCTGAATTTTTTTTCTTTTAACAACAACAACAGTTATATATTATCAGCCAAAAATGTTTTTAAACTGAAATAGTAGTCATGGTCTAGTTGTTATTAACGTCAAATTTCACTTTTCTAGACATTACTAGATCTGTTATGTGGCACCTTTTGCTAGAATCTGACATTAGATTTGTAACACAAATCATGAAATATAAAGATTTCCTTACATATATAAAGTTAAAACACTCAGTACAAGTAATAAAAGTGAGAATGTTTTAACGTTTTTGTGACTGCTGACTGTGTTTACTAAATGTATGAAGATCTAGAGAAAGAACTTCATTATATAAGTTTTATCCAACAACCAATATTTGACCCATTACCAATGTCCGAAGACTACCGAGTTACCAAATTTTAAACAAGTATTAATATAATATGTTATTGGATAATGCCAAATTACTTGACTTTATTTCACATAACCCTTATATATATAAAAACTAATTTGAAACTTTTATTAAGTAAGGTTTGTTTAAT
>NW_013666942.1:203505-221486 GCF_000517525.1 Limulus polyphemus
TATTCTTCCTGTTTCTCCGATGTAGAATTCTGGGCAGTTATTGCATGTTATTTTGTAAATGACGTTGGTATTGTGTGATTCTATATAATTTTTGTTTAGAAACGATTTTAATTTAGGGCCAGGTTTTTGTGAGAATTTGATGTTGACAAGAATATTGTGTTTAATGGCTAGTTTAGTCCAAGTGTGGATTATTCTTGAGCTGGTTTCAGGGACAAAAGGTAAACTGTAGTGTAATGTACTGTTGTTGGGTTTGTTAGTGTCAATTTTGTTTGTGAGTTGAGTTTTATTGTGGAGAATGTAGGAGAGCTTTTCAACTATATCTGGTGTGAATTTATTGGTGTGAATAAAGGAATGCTTTAAGTGGTTAATTTCTTTATTTATGTAGTCTGTTGAACAGAGTCTTGTGGCTGTGTTTATGAGGTTTTTAAGTGTATTGATTTTTTGTGTGGTGTCATGAGCAGAATTCTAGGGGATGTAGAGACCAGTGTTTGTATTTTTGTGGTGAATTTTGGTTTTAAACTGTGTGTCAGATCTAATAATTTTGAGGTTAAGAAAAGATAACCGTTTATTGTTTTCGTGTTTTATGGTAAATTTGATGTTGGGATGAATGGAATTTCTGTGTTTAAAGAAAGTTAGTGTGTGTTCTGTAGAAGTGAAACCAGCAAAAGTGTCATCGACATATCTGTACCAGTATAGTGGGGGATGAACTGCAGAATGTATGGCTTGTGTTTCGATCTGGGTCATGAATATATTGGCAAGAACGGGTGAAACAGGATTGCCCATACATAAACCATCTATTTGAAGGAAATGTTCGTTGTTGAAAATGAAGTTGGTTTTAGTCGTTGTAAATTCTAAGAGAGAAGCAAAAAGTATGCTAGGGATGTGCATTAACTTGTTGGGGTTATTAATGTAGAGGTTGAGTGCAATATTGCAAGCTTCATTGGCGGGGACTTCGGTGAAGAGTGACACGACATCATAAGGTTTTTTTTTCTCTCTCTGAAATCCTATGGTTACCTTAAAAAAACCTACAATATTTAATATCTTCTCATACGAAAAGTCTGAGGCTCCAATCTTTAAATCCCTAAGTCCCTAATAAAGTTTCTAAATTGGCAATAAAGAGTTAGATTGAGATACACATAAGTTGAATGCGTATAAAATGTTAAACATTGACCCAGTTGAAATGTTTAATAGTAGCAAGCTTATCTGAGGATGGCACCTCAAAGTCACCTGTTGTGAGAAATTTTTAATTTCTTTTTTAGTTGTAAGATTCTTTTTGATGTTCACTAAAAGTGTTTAAGTGTTTTTCTGGTGAAAATTTAACTAGTTTGATGTAAAGGTAAAGCAGAATTAAAAACTGGTAATGTTTACTTATCCAAATTGGTTGTAATTTATGCATCTTACAGCCAGGATCTTAACAAAACTTTCCTTAATATGTATCTATACATTTGCTAAATACTTAACAAGTAGTCAGGTTTCTAGGACTTTCAATGAAATTCTTCTTTATTGACATAGACATTATGCATTTTATTGTGTTTTTATGTATTGAATTCAAAAGCTTATAATCGGTTTCTGTTAATTTTGTCATTACCACAGGAAGAGTGAAGTATTTTATTAATATAGGAAGTTAAATAATTATTTTGTATAGATGATACAAAAGAAGTGGATGGCATAGACTGTACATTTTGTAATGATTCTTCCAAACTCGGTCCATCAGCTAATGAATTGAATGGAGGTGAGTGATGAGTTTGAAGTGAACTTTGCCAAAAATCAAGACGCAATTTCTATTACGTATATTGAGTTTAATGTAACTTTTAACTTTCATGTTTGTAGAAATGTAATTATATAAAAAAAAATAAAAATATGATGTGTTCCAGAAATAACTTCCCAATTTTGAACTTTAATAATACTTTTATTCCTAAGCATAAATAACTGAAGCTTTATAAGCTAAGAAACTTGGCTATGGGGTTTATGATAATATCAAATTTTTGTTAATTAATTACCAATGAATTGATTTTTAAAGAAGCATTTATTAATATGTTTAATGGTAGGTATTCAGTGTTGCATCATCATCTTCAAACGTTTTGGCAGCTTCCATACACTTTTTTTATTGTGCAAATTTAATTATTACCAGAGCTATATAATTTTTCTTTATATATATTTTATAACTGTGTGTATAATTAATAAGTCAAAAGTTGTAATTAATGAGTACAAATGTACATATTACATTAATTTTGATTGGATCATAAACTCTATGTTCCAATTGGTACGTTGACAAGGATTTGGTTATTTATGCATAGTAATAATGGTTTTATTAAAGTTTAAAATAGGGAAGGTAAGTTTTGGAATACCTGTATTTTAAATGATAGTCTAAATATGAAGGAGTTGGTTTAGTAAAAGCTGCGTGCTTTCTAATCTAGAAGATTTTAGGCTTGAGAAAGCCATAAAACATTGATTTTTGCTTTAAGTTCTGAACTTCAATTGGTACACAAAAGAACAGTGACCAGCAGGTAGGAGGGGGAAATACTATTACCTTTTAGTCTTGTTTATCTTCTTTAGTAAAGAAACTATTACTTAGTACAATTATTTTAGTAGTAGGCTAAAATCTTAAAAGCAATAATTTATCACTATATGTAAACATTGATTTTTGCTTTAAGTTCTGAACTTCAATTGGTACACAAAATAACAGTGACCAGCAGGTAGGAGGAGGAAATACTATTACCTTTCAGTCTTGTTTATCTTCTTTAGTAAAGAAACTATTACTTAGTACAATTATTTTAGTAGTAGGCTAAAATCTTAAAAGCAATAATTTATCACTATATGTAAACTTGATAGATTATTTTCTAGCCACAGGAACATTGTTTTTTTTTGGCTTTGTGTAATACTATATAATTTGAACTGGGCTTTTCACTGGTTTCTTTCATGATTGCCAGATTGCTCGCAGATGTATTGAGAAGTACAAACACTTACAATATTTTCTCTGTAATAATTACCATTCCATCTACAGCAGTTTCACTGTATATTAACAGTTTCATGACTTCAACTCTTGCCCCTTTCAGCTGTGAGGACATTATAATGTGATGGTCAGTCCTACTATTTTTTGGCAGTGGGTGATATTGATTGACTACATTCCTTCTAGTTTATCACTGCTGAATTAAGGACAGCTAGTGCAGATAGCCCTAAAGTAGTTTGTGCAGAATTCAGAACAAATCTTAGCACTGGTCTTTCAAACAGTTGGAAACAAGTTAATTCAAACTATAAAACTGTGCTTATCAAAAGTTTGAAACTTGTGACTACAAAGAATAAAGAACAAATGTTATGTTTTTCGGAAATATCTTTAGAAGCTTGTAACCATAAACCACTTGTAAAAAATAGATAAAAAATATTAACTTGTTACTGTGTAACATTATTCGTAACACCAAACAAACAATATGGATTAATTTTAACTTTAATACAATCTTAGAGTGAAGTATTAGACCTGGATTGTAATATTTTCCAGATTATTTCTAGATAGATTTGGATTTCGTAATGCAGATAATAATTAACCATTTGCTATTACTACAAAGTTTGCCAAATTTTTAGTCCTACCATATGAAGTGGATCACACTAGTTTTATATTTCTTTCTGTGGTCAAATTCTAGCTGTTTGAAAAGTTCTTTCACATAGTGTTTGACAAACTGATAATGTACTTATTACCCTGAAATATTAAATAAAATCACAATAGCTTTAAGGCACTTAACTAAGAAAGGTTAATCTAGAGGTTTTATTTCTTAATCTCTTTTAATATTATTGATTTAAAGCAGCAAGGAATACTTAAAAACCTTTTATAAAATATATATTGTAGGTAACATTTCTTCAGTTTTTCCAGATATTTGTCTTAAAACTTTGAATTTTTAAATTAGGCCTAAGTTTCAGAAAGTCAAAGGTTTTATCTTTTCTACAACTTGCATACATACAGGGGATTCTCGTTATATGTCAGAATTAGGGACTGGAAAGTTGCAACTTATAACTGAACAACGTACAACAGGGAATTGCCCCCCATAAGAATAATTGGAAATGGGGGGGATAGGGACTGTAAGAGTGTAAACATTGTCCATGTGATGCAAAAAAAGTAATTTTTCTTGTAAAAAAAAACATAACTTGAGAAAACGTTGTGTTTTATACCTAGTAACCAAAAAGCACAATGTACATGTACAGTACCTGTACTATACTGTACAGCACATAATGTACACATATTTATAACTAATTGTGAGGTCAAGTACCTTTAAACAGCATTTATATTTACCAAACACTTTATTGAAAACTATTCTTAGGAGCATTTTGAAGCAGCCCTGTGAACTTTAAAAAAAATTTCTTTTTTTTTTATAGAAAACATATTTGTGACATTTTTAAGCAATGACTTAAACAGAACCATTTTGAGTGTAAAAATCACAGAATATTAAACAGAATTTTAATTTTTTTTACCTTAACCATTAATTTTTATGTTCTTATCTTGAGGAGTGCACGTGTTGTGCTTGATTGAAGAAGGTGTTGGGAGAGGACTAGGTGGAGAATAAGAATGGAGGTGTAGCTGCAAGATCATCAACATCACTGACATCTGCTGTCTGTAGGTGTAGGCTCAGGATATTCCTTCACTTGAATGCCAAAAGGGCCTGCTTTGGGTTCCTTGGGTGTGTTTTTTAAAATAGAGTCCAGGATTGTCTGCTTTCCTACTTGCTTGTTATTAGTCTATATTCTTTGGTGCATTATGTAATTAAATAAAAATTATTTACTGTATTACATGTACACTCTATGTTGAAAGTTAGAAGTATTAAATGTATAAAGACTTTAAATGAGTACAAAGAGGGCACGTAGTCGGTCAAATTGACCGAGCCCATGTTAAGAGAGTTAAACTTAACCAAGTAAAAAAAACTATGAACGACGTATGTGTGTGGGGGAAAGTTTACGTTATGTTCCTCAAAAAGTTGGCGACATAAGTGCAAAACAATGTATATAGTGATGACGAATAACGAGGACCCCCTGTACTGTAAATTTGGTATCTATGCTATCAGCACTGTATATGAAATGTATCTGATATTTACTAGCTGACTGAAAGTTGAAAACTTTGAACTCACTTACTATAAGATAAGGTTTATTTTTTAGTATTTGGGAAACTGAATAATTTTTTTTTTATTATTATTTTAGTGTAGAATGTACAAAGCTTTAAGAAGAGCTTACTTCTATAAGCTAGGGAATGCTGATTGAGAAACTGTCCTTCTTGTTTTGTAAAGATTTTATTCGAAGATCTGGTAATTTTCTCTCTTTTTTTTTTCTCCAGAGGACTTGCTGAAGAGTTTTTTTGACTTTTATAGCACCTTTGACTTCAAAAAATGGGTGATATCTCCTAGGTTTGGCCAAGTATTTGATAAACAAAAGTTTTCCATGATCTTTCCAAACTTGGTTCATTTCGTGGTAAGTAATAAATATTCTTTTAACCTTTTTTTTTTTTTGTCATCTGAATTGTATTAGACAATGTTGAATTCTTCTTATTGTAAGGTTTTACATTTACAACTTCAAAGCTAATAACTATAATTATATTGTTCTGTGTCATAAGGCCTTTCTTATAATTATTTGTCAGTTTTCTTTTTATCTGTTAGAGCAATGAGAACATACTGACTGTTGTTCTTGGTGATAAGAAAAGTGCTACTGTGTCATCAACTGACTGTTAATTTATTGTTAGTTAAGTCAACTGTTTCAAGATTGTGTGTGATACACTTTTACCAGTATTGAAGACATTTTGTTGCTACCATCCCTATTGATTTCCTAGATAAAGATTCACGATAAATAAATGATTTAGTCATGTTGGTGGTATCCTAGCTGGCCTGAAAAGCCCTGGTGTTGGGCAAAAGGTCTCTTTTTACACTGGTTATAATACATATATCGTTGTTGATGTATTATTATACTTTTTACTATCTTTCGGACTTTTTGTTAATAATTGCCAAGGTAGAAATATCAGTTTTGTAGAGTGTACATTAATTTCACATTTTTGAAATAACAATTACTGGTTTTAGTTGATTTATTTGAACTTGTTATGGTAAAATCTCAAATATGATCAATACTGATTAATAGTTTGAGGCCACAGCTTCATTTGACCAGCTTTAAAACCAAAAAAGAAGTATTTTACTGTAAAATTCCTTGTATTTTCAAGCTGTATGTACAAAAAATTGTAAAGTCTAGATTGGTTACAATGCAATGAAACAAACAGTATCATTCATGCACCTGTATTAAACCTCAACATAGATTATTTGATTGCATGTTTCCTTCTAAAGTGATTTAATGTTTCATAAATGCTTAGGAAAAATTAATGAAAAGCACTTTAAATTTTCTGGATGGAGTAGTGTTTTCCAGAGAGTATGAGAAGTTTGGGTTAGTCTGCAAGTCTGTTGTATCCACACAGAATTAAAAACACATGAACATTTAAGAATACATTTTTTATTTGCTGGAGCTTTTTGGAAGCCTGAGAGAAACCATATTTAAAGATGTCTCTCACTGTTCTTCTCATTCTTTCCTGCAGGCCTAGTAGTAGTATATGTGTATGTCATCTTTTGGTTGTATATCCTTGTTTTACGAAAACTACACACACTTGAAATTTTTTTTTTCTTGAATGTTAGTGGAATATTTTAAAATAAATGGATGATAATTTTGTTAAAGCACTTATCACTTAGTACTGTACACCTATTCAGTAATTGTTTGTTTGTAATGAAAAGGACATAAAGAGTATTTTAAAAATAAATTAGTATTTTATCTTAATAGGTAGCACCAATATCTATTCAAGACCCATTTGACTTGAACGACAATATTGCAGCAACAGTTATTGAAGATTCGTTAAATAAACTTGTACATAAAATGAAGCAAGCACAAACTTTCTGTGACTCCCAATGTTTTACTAGCAACTGCAATGGTGCTTCCAAGCTATGGGGGATTCCAATACTTTTTGATCCAGAGAAGTACACGTACAAAACAAAATCACTGGAGCCAGTCCCTCAGTTCAATATTGAAGATACTTTAGGTACAATAATATTTAGAATTCAGTTCCAACCACACAAAACGAACTTTTGTTTTAACAGCCTACCCCCAGGAAATCTTTCGGACTGGAACTTAAGGAGGTTGTGGATGTACAAGACATCGTACATTATCTTGGATATCTTACAGAAAGGATTAATGTTTGAATGTAAGGTTCGTGACTACATGAGGACACGTTGGCTGAAAAAGAAAACTAAGCAGTCTTCTGAAAAACACGAGTCTCGTGATAAAAGACACCAGGTGAACACGGAATCAGATGAGCATTCATCTAAACGCCTGTGTGTGACGCACGATGTTGAACCAAAAAAAGAACTGGAACGTTGCCGTCTCAAAGAATCAGACGAACATTTTGAACAACGCAATGCAAGTGATAGCACTGCTGAAACCACAGAGTGGGATCAATTTGAGGAGTTGATTTTTGGTTCATCTGACATGCAAGTAGATGAAGATTGGGTTGAAGGAGATAGTGAACAAAGTAATGAAGAGACTCAAGAAACAAGTAATAAAATAACTTCAGGACCTGCAATTACTTCTGAGAGCTCAGTGTCTAAAGAACAGACTGACAAGGAGCCCCTGGCATCGACCTCAAGGGAGAATATCCCTACAGATTCCAGAAAAACACTTCTAAAAATATTCTGTAAAGTATTTTATCGTACGTGGGATGCTAGAAAGAAACATAAAGCTGAATTTGTCCCTACTGATATTAATGATCCTTTGGAATTAGAACATTATATATCGCAACAGATAATTAGCAAGTCTACTTCAAAACCAAGTAAACCAATAATTGATTTTGTTTGTCGCACAAGAGAGAAAATTGAGAATGAAATGTTGGGCATTGAAATTGAGTTGAAACCTAAATTTCGCTCTAAAGAATTTATTGCACATATTTCATTATTTTTAAATTCCTACATAATTAAAATGGCAGAAAAATGTATGAATGTAGACAAAAAACGTACGTGACTAATTCTCTAATTTTGCTATTTTACCTTGACTTTTATGTATTTAAGCTGACCAATTTTAGGCTTCAGGAAAACGATTAAAAAAAGCTCCTGCTTAATTGCACTGTTTTATTTATTTTTGATAGCTAGCTAATTGTATATGGTTTGGTTGTTTACAAAACCATGACATTTTTAGTTATTTTTATGATTTTGAAAAATCTGAACATTACAAGAAAAGTTAGTCTGAAATTTAATTAAGTTTCAACCTTGAAGGAAATGTTTGTACTTGCTCTTATTCCAGTAGAGGTGTTGAAGTTTCAACCCTAAAGGAAATGTTTGTACTTGCTCTTATTCCAGTAGAGGTGTTGAAGTTTCTTTAGTACATAATTTTACTTGGAACTCAAGTTTTACACCGATAGCCATAACTAGTAAGTTTTTATGTGCGTTATCATTTGACGGTCCTAGAGTAAAAATGTTTTATTAGTTATTCTATCTAAAAGGGTTTTTTTAACAAATAAAACTAAACTAGATTACTTAGTATTCTGGGAGTTTCAAAAAGTCGCTTCCACTAATTGGATGACTGTGTTTGAGAAACAGATAGGTACAATGTTGTAAAACTCAACGAGTAGACCAGTTTGAATGTGCAGTAGACAAAACATACAGTCTTGTGGTGTGTTTTGATGACATCGTGGTCAAAATACATAGATCCGACTGTTCATAAATAGGGTATTTTTGTAATAGGTGTTAAATATTATTTATTGGTGATGGTTTTAAACTCCAGAGACTGTATACTGCATGATCAAATTGATCTAAAAACAGTTTTACAATATTGTGTTCACTGTTTTCCTGAATGCCATTGACAAAACATCAGAAGTGACTTGAAAAACATCTGGTATGTTCACTTTCACAGTTTTGTGCAAAATGACATGAGCTTTATTAGAGTGAGGAAGACGAGATGTGTTACAGATGACATGACTTATTTTTATACACTGTACTAGTACAAAAAGTTATGTGGTGAAACACCAAAAATCTCTTGGTGGTTTTAATAATTTGTTTTTTGAAAGAAAGTCGCATGTACATAGTTGTAAGTAATGGTGATTACATTTATTCTACTATTTGGATATTTCCTCCTGTTAATATTTGATTATAGTGTATAATGGCAAACGCTGAACTTTGAGAAGAATCCTTTTCATTATGCTGTTTTGCTCAATAATAAGACTCAAATATTAAGAAAGATAGATTTGTAGAAAAAAAACTTTGGTCCCGTTTTATCTGTCATCCGCATCACTACCTTATTTTTTCAGTTAACCTTTTGGCGTGATAAAACTACAGTTTTTTTTTTTATTATTATTATAAATTCAAGAATTATAATAAATATTTTGAAAGGTTTAAATTCCTTAGTATTTCAGGTTTATGTTTTTTATAATAATGTTGAATGAATAAAACTATTAATTGGAAATTGCTTCAGTTTATTTTGTTACAATCTATTGGCATGTGTGTGTGTGAGTTTTAAATCAAATGGCTTTCTATTATCACATTCTCCAAGCAGAGCTAAAATTAAGTTGACAGGTTTATCCTGTAATAACTAATTATAAAGTAAAATTTAAAGGACTTACTAACTGCAAACTTAAGAAGAATGCTAATATGATAAACCAGGTCTTCCAAGTTGCAAGTTTTACTCATTATAAGAGATCAGCTTAGTTACATTAACATGCCTCTTTATATGTTCAGTTCAGTATTCAAACACAAGTGTAAGTAAATGTTGCACCTTGTCTAATCCTATCAAAAACAGAACACAAACAGTGTAAATTTATTTAAATAACATTATTAGAAGTAATTTAAAGTAGCATTGTCCTCCCCTCCATACTATTACATCCACATTGACCGTGCTGTTTAACCTGATAGTTTTAAGATGTGGACTGGCACTGTTCAGTATGTTGTATAGGGGGCTGCCATATAATCATTATTAACACCTGATCTGTTCTTTGTTTGTTGCTGCTCCTGTTGATTAGAACATGATATTAATACACATTCACGGACGTACTATTAATTAACCCCTTCATCTTAGCTTGTGCAAAAGTAACTTGTTTAAAAGTTTCAGTTTTGCTACACAGTTTCTAATGCACTTAACTAGGTTTTTTTTATTTGTTTCTTAGTTTATTTTGTGAGGCCATGTTTATTCATCTTTTGTTGGCAATCAAAGATGACATGCACAATATTTTTTGGCCTACTGCTCCCAGTTATGTAATTTATTTGTTGTGGTATACATACTTTACTGGTATCCATATTCAAAACTTGTTTGGGATAAATCCTGGGGATAATTAGGAGAGAAGCTTCTTGTACAAGTAAAAGGATAGTTAAGCCTGTTTTTGTTTTTCTATTATGATTCTTCTTTTTTTCTCTCTCAAGCTCATTTTGACTAAACAGTGATGCAAAAAGATGCAGAAATAAAGTACCAAACATTGCAGAAGGACAAGGATTTATTCCAAACTTTCTATGAAAGCTGATAGTGAGATGTGGGAGGTCATCATGTGATCTATACAACATGTAACTCTTTTAGATTCCCAAGATGCATTATGTGTGTATACAATGCAACTATCTGTGCAGATATAAGGGAAAAAGTATATACCATAGATCATACATCCCAAAAGAATTTGTTTACATTACTTAACCAAACTGCATCCTTGAGAAGTGACTACTACATACATTTTTTTAAATGATTTTGTTTGGTAATTGTAAATTACCATTTACAGTAAATATATGCAACTTCTATATAACCATTAAAATGTTTAAAAAAAAATGACTTAAAATTGATCAAGAATTTTTGTACACAGGGATATTTACAAACAAGTGTCCATTCTTTGGTTAGTACATATCTTACTAATATATGAACAATTACACTACAAAAAGTATTAAAATTACCACGATAGTCACATTGGATGTCTGAAACTAGTAAACATATGAAATATTTTCACAGATTTATTTTGACTCTGAAATTTTGTATGTTGCATTCACATTAAATCCAAGTACAATAATGAAGTTGTATAAATTCTTGGTAGCAGTAACAGTTACAACTTGTAAACAGATCAATCTTCACAACCTACGCAGATTAAGAGTTGAAAGAATTAAATATAAATGCAGTTATTAAAAAAAAAGAAAGAAAAAGAAGTACATCAACTTGGTCTTTGTGTGTCTAAAATACTCTAGTTATGACAAGGCAAAATCAGTTATATGCAAGGATTTGTTATTTCGAAGATTTGTTACGACTTTAAAATTTGTATAGTTTTATTTCAATAAAAAGTATGGTCATTACAAACAACAAGAGCATTCTGAAATTTACGTTGTATGTTAAAAAATCTGTGCACCAAGAATGGTCCCGAGGAATCTTGTACTAATATTTTGATAGAGATATTTACAGAACATCTTTCATTGCAATAATTTTAATTATATGAAGGATTTCTAGTTATCGTTAGGACAATTGTAAAGATTTAGTTCAAAAATCATGTCAATTAACCCTCCTCCTTTTTTCAAATTAGAATTCTGAGGATGAGTTATGTGATCTGATATTCAAATAACTGCTCACTCAGGTTATTCTTTATTTATTAATGCCACACAATCTTGTCTCAGTTGTCATTTTTTGAAATATACCAACAAGTTTAAAAGCACTACAAGTTATTTTTCAAGTATAGCCAGACACAGTGCTTAATTTCTAGGAAAAACAGTACTGCTTTTTACGCAGCAATATTAACAGTCTTAAATTATTTCTGTAGTTTTGATGGTCAGGATGTTTCTCTTATATTACACAGTGAAAAACTAATTAATATGTATCATTGTTTGTGAATCCGGAACCGAACAAAAACGTTTTTTTAAGATTAAATACTTTAGTAGAATTAAATTAAGGTTTTAATTCGTAAAGGTAATGGTAATTTTATTCCTTTTTTTTCTCTTTACATTCGCAACTAGCACATTTGCCACAGCTTTCGTTTTTTGTACTTGCTGACAGTTTGTGATTCGGCGTCCATGGCCCCAAGCTCCCCGTTGCATAGAAATCCATGGGATAATTGTCCTTCCATTCAACATTATTCATTGCAACATTTGCTTCGTAGGGAGTCAACAAAGGTCTATTAAATGCTGACCCCCAATCAATAGACAATCTTGGACACGCAACCTGGACCCAGGCTTCGATTCCTTCAAATAATTTTAACTTGTCAGGAAATATTTCAGATAACAGAATGATCACACTTTCTTTGGTACTTTGTTTCAGTTTTTCTTGTAGATTTTGGAGTACCTTGGGACTCCCTTGCCGACCTAATGTGCCAAGAATGAGACCAAAGGTTCCAGCTCCACTTGCCATTTGTATGGCATCCTTTCTAATTTTCTTCATTGAGTCAAAGTCATACAGCTCTCGGGTGAATGTTTTGTCATAAGGATTGTATCTGTAAAAACAAAAATACCTTTAGATTTTCAAACAATAAGCAAACATTTGTATTTCGTTTCCAGGAAATCTGCTATACATCAAAATGAAATAATATAATTATACCCAACAAATATTGTGAAAATAGCAAAGTTACACATATATATATATATATATATATATAAACAGATTGGGTACATATACAAAAAAGTTCCACGTAAACTACACAAAATAACCACTTCCAATACAATGTTACTTAGTACAGTATTGGAAATTTCAAATACTAGCATTGTTGTAAATACAAATTGGTATCTAAAACACTAATATCTATATACTTTGTTAAAATGTTTGGATAATAGGGTAGAAGTACCTATTATAACACTATTATCATTAGTTAGATTATGTAGATAACAAACAGTACATACTACAAACTAAACTTGTGCAGAATGAATCAGTGAGGTATCGTGTTTAAATATGATCAGATACGGTTACATAATATATTTATCTTAAATATTCTTACAAACGACATATAGCATGTCTTTACTTGTAGACAAATGAGTTATTTATAATCTTTACAAATTTATGTCTTTGTAATCTTTTAGTTTTTATATGCATGTACCAGGTGTTCAAACCAATTTTAAGAATGAACCTATTATTCAGATCTCCACTCTGCTGAAAATACAGCACCTCGAAAAAAAAAGAAAGAAAATCAGAGCCCTCTAACACAATCTTATAGATTTCTAAATTCCACTTCAACAATTCATTCAACTTGTTTTTGCCCATTTCTGTATGTTGTGTTTACAGCTGGTTAAGTCACGAATATTTAAATTTTAAGGGCTCAGTTAATATTACAGTATTGTCTTAGTAGGCTGTTAATAATATATTAGGGGATATCCTAACAAGTAACTGTTCACGTCCATATATCTAATCAATAAAGCTGTAAAGAATACAAACTATCAGTATACACATCTATAAGTAAAATATTCCAAGTGTTAGAAATTTTGAGAAATAATGCTATATATGACCAAGTCTTGGATTAGGCTTCCACTCCTCCTATTTTTATATTTCTACAATTCAAGATGTAATTACCAACCTTAACGTTCTAGAAACCAGAGGTTTCTAATAGGTATTACATCAAATATCACAGACAAAAATGCACAAAAAAGTCTAAAGCTCTTATACAACTTTTACCGAGCATAGTAGATCTTCACTGCACTCTTTCCAGCAGTTCAATATTTTCCCTTTTAATGAGGTGTCTAAACGTGAACACGTACTCCAAATGGGATCAAGATAGCTTTCTAAAACAATAGCCTTGTACTTTTTAACTGAAATCTTATCTAGAAAAAATCCATGACTCAGTTCGCTCCGATCAACATAGCCTATTCTTAAGTTTTTCCACTTGGGTCCTTTTCTTCTTCAAATACCAACACTCTTTACATATAACAGGTAACCCCTCTAGGTTCTGCATACTAAAGACATGTATTTATATATCTCGGTATTGAAACACATATCTTCCCCCAACTTAATTACTCAAACCTTGTTATCATCGTTT
This sequence comes from Limulus polyphemus, assembly GCF_000517525.1. Classification (NCBI taxonomy): domain Eukaryota; kingdom Metazoa; phylum Arthropoda; class Merostomata; order Xiphosura; family Limulidae; genus Limulus; species Limulus polyphemus. Next base: position 217,469 of record NW_013666942.1, read on the forward strand.
GGAATCAAACACTTTTCTTCAGAATTGGCCTTCTTCAAATTATTAATAATTTAAGTTCCTTAGTCATTTGCTCAGGAATGATCTTTTGGTTGGAATTCAATTATTTTCTACTAGCCTGACCAAACTAAGAAAATTATCCCAGGCTTCATTTAAATATTTCCATTTTAATTAGCCAACCAATCCTCCTCTCTCAAAATATCTTTTTATTTCTTAAAGTTGGCTTTCTTAAGCTTTGGAATCAAGATATTATTAATGTTACAAGTGATTTTAATAAAAACAATAAAACTAATGACATTATGATCACTAATACCCATTCATTTCGACATCTTTCACCATGTTTTTTCTAGAATGATCAACTCAAACACTCTCTGTATCTTTGTTAACTTCAGTAATATTTTTACTTTAACAAGCTTTCAGCCAATTTCTCACAAATGAAACTGCTTTTGCTCCTTTTATTTGAACAGACCCATACCTTAAATGTTTCTCAAAAATCATTTTCATAATCCTTAACTAACCAGGTCTCTTTTCCAACTAAAACCTCTAATTCTAGCAGCTTAATGCAGAGTTTTTTATAAACATAAAAAGAAACTAAGCTTATCTCAAACAGCCATACTGGTATAATTAACTAATACCTCATGTTTTCTCAAAATCCATAATACGATCCATCAAGTTAAGTTCTTCTCAACTCTGTCTACACTTAAACAATAAATAGTCCTTAATAAAACAATTAAGCACTTCTCCAAAACTTTAAAAGAGAAGTTTTACTATAAAATAAATTCATTAGCTTCTTGCAAATTACAATGTTGAAAATTTATTAACTTTACAAAATAGAATACTAATAAAGCAACCAGAGTTAATTTTGTGTAATTCATCATAAACATGAATAAAAATGCACATACAACACTGATATACTGCACACTTGATTTATTAAAAACATCATCAAAACATGCATTAATTTTTATTGTACAATAAGTCAACACTGCATGTGCTTTTGAAATCTTTTAACTGTGCACAAGGGCCATCTAATTTAGTTACACACATGACTGTTTGCAACCAGTAATAGAATCTGAATAATGCACTGGGATTTGTGAAATTCTTAAATGGTTCATTAAAAACATATTTTCCTGAACATGCTACACATCTAAAACCATCATTTCTGTCTACACTGTGAAACAAGTGCTAAAGATCAAAATATGAAATTAAATAAACTAATACATCTCTCCAACAGTATTAATGCCAGTTACTTTTGATTTCTGATATACTGACACTAAATAAATCACCAAGAAAAGGCTCTAGATGTGGTAGTTACTGAAATAGGTTAGGCCTCATTATTAGTAATACTACAAGTAATAACCGATTTATTTAAATTTTTCCAAGTCTCTAAAGTAGAGGTAAATACAAGCCTATTACTAGTATTAGTTTAAAGGGATAATCTTCAAACCTTACAATAAGTAAATTTTCTAGATGGATTACATTAAAATGCATTGTTTGGCTAATACAATTCTCATTAAAATATAATTCTAAGTCAGACTGGCTTGACAAGAGCTTCTTAGGTTTGAAAATTATTATTTTTAAATATAAATATATTGTCCCTTGCCTTAGATAATGCTACCCGATTACTAAGATTCGAATTCTACATAAAATCTCCAAATTAAATACCTAATATCATAAATAAACCATAAATCACAGTTAAAGTAAATAACAAAGTCAGTCTTTTATTTTTAAACTTATGTACCTATATGCTTGCAATGACGGATTTGCAATCATGGCAGCCTCTAAGTGGAACCTTCCATCACCAAGATAGATCAACACATCAACATCTTTAGCAATAGGTGCAGTGCATCCTAATATCTCGCCTGGAGACAAAGGCTTGCTCTGTGGTATTTTAATACTATACCCCTTACTTCTCAAATCTGCTGCTACAGCATGAAGTGTTGAAACAAACTGAATTGTACTAATTAATGCAATAGAAGTTTGTGCGCTCAAATTATGTTGTATCGTATTAATGCAATGTACCGTATCTATTCTAATGTCAACAAAAACATAGAGCATCTTGATTCCTTTTGTTACATCAACTGGTATTAAACAACTATGTCCATAGTGCACCATAAAGTCTGCTCCCAATGCTCTGGCCGAAAAATCATCCACACAACAAGCACCATATGTGACATCACCTATAATTATAGTTTCTGCTGCGGTAAATTTTTCAATAATATCTGAAATTGCTAGTGAAAACATTAGAAGTCCTTCGGGAAATTGCAATGCCACTAACTTGGCACCTGCTTGTTTAATTCTCCAAATTGTCTTTTCAATTTCAAAATTATAATTGTCTGGTAAAAGTTTTTTGGCTGATTTTAATTCTTGGTTTTCCAGTATTTCAGCAGGAATTTGATTTCCGATTTTCCGCGGAGTTGGTTTGACTCCAAAAACCTTTCTGTTTTGTTTAGCTGAAATAATCATAGCTCCACTTACAGTACTGTTATCAGTATTACCTGACAGTATAACACTTTTTTCATTCATAATTGCCAATAACCGTTAGGAACAACAATATAATACTACTCTATTTCACATAAACAAACTTGACGAAGCCATTACCGACATGTTCACCTTCACGTGCATATTTCGTCATCATAATTTTTCTACGTCAACCATAGTTAGTCATAAAAGGTGAAATACTTTTGAAAGGAAATGATAAATAAACGAAAAGGCCTGACATATTCCATTGCATAGAAAATCTTTAATCAATATTATATATGATTATAAGTCTAGATATGTTTTAAAATAGATATTTTATACTAGAAAATTTTGACAACAATTGTACCATTATCACTTTTCCCAAAAGCTTTTTAACTTAGAACCGGTAATTTGATGCTATTTCAAATTATTCATGAATAACCAGAAAGACAGGGGACAGTCAGTTAGCAGCACACTTAACACCAACCTTTCACGCTAAGAAATTGACTGTCACTATTTGCAGTATTGCACGGATTCGAACCCGGCTTGACAATTCCAAAATTCAGAGCTCTACCACAAGACAAGTCTGCGCTCTGTTAGAAGAGTGTTGATTTGCACTGTTTGTGTTTTACATTTTATGTCTGTTAATACACTTCACGTAAAGGTATATTAGAGCAAATTTATTTTTTTAAAAGAGATAATTTGAATTTTGTGAATGATGTATCGGTAAGCTTGAGGACTTACAACGTTAAAAATTAGAGTTAGATACTCGAGGTGGTCACGGCGTAGATAGCTCATTATGTAGATTTGTAATTAACCAATTAAAACCTTCATAGCACAACAAGTAACAACAATGTGGTTTTTATTGATTGTTATCTGTGGAAGGGTTTCTTTAATGAAAGAAATTTCTTTCATATCTTACCCCTCCAGAATTAGCATTGAATATGAAAACAAAATATAATTTATATTCACATTGTCATGATATAACATTTTAATTGTTACCAAAGTATTGATAATGCAAGATAAACCTGCGGTACATGTTCCATTGCGTGTTTACACACAAAAAAAAACAACAACGAAGAAAAAGAAGTAGTATCATACATCAATCCACACTGTATCTATTACGTTCAGTGCCAGGGTTTATTAGGATGTCTGGCACATGACATAATAGCTGTGATCGAAACGCCATTTATATTATAAATTACTTGAATACCAACTGTTTGAATACCAGATAATAGCACAAGAAGTTCCTAGCTTTCTCGCGTATCTGTAACACCATGTTCTCTCAAAGTTCTTCTGTTCTCCGCACAACTGAACTTGCTGAAAGGCTGATACTTCCAAACAAATCGGCTTTCTCAGAACACAAGTCATTTGCTGCTTCCATCATACACTCTTTGATGAAGTTGCCTTCAGTAAACGGTTTTCCTCGCTCTGACATCTTATGCACTATTTTGTAACTTGTACGAATGACAGATTCATTTTCAGCAAACATTCTCGTGAAGAGATTCCTTTGAGATTCCAAAGTACGTTTCATGAACTCAGATTTCTCAGAACGCAACTTTTC
>NW_013666942.1:222486-228516 GCF_000517525.1 Limulus polyphemus
AAGTTGGAAAGCATGGGTTCTGGAAATCTCCCCAAACGTTGGTCCAGTGCTCCGGGGTACTTGTACCGTCCAGGAGGAACCGTTCCAGCTTCGCTGGCCTCCAAATTAATCCAAAAATGATTATGTTTACTTTCAGCTGTGCTATCTATGTTAGGAAAAATTAAGAAAAATACTTGGAAGTTCATTTATCTCTCAATAGATGGAAAAGAAATAATAAGGAAAAATACTTGGAAGTTCAGTTATCTTTCAATAGAGGGAGAAAAATTAAGAAAAAATACTTGGAAGTTCAGTTATCTTTCAATAGAGGGAGAAAAAATTAAGAAAAAATACTTGGAAGTTCAATTAACTCTCAATAGATGGAGAAAAAATACTTGGAAGTTCAGTTATCTCTCAATAGATGGAGAAAAAACTAAGAAAAAATACTTGGAAGTTCAGTTATCTCTCAATAGATGGAGAAACAACTAATAAGGAAAAATACTTGGAAGTTCAGTTATCTCTCAATAAATGGAGAAAAAATACTTGGAAGTTCAGTTATCTCTCAATATATGGAGAGGGCGACTGCAGGAATGAACTCTCAGTGCAAGTACTTACACCAAAAGCGCTCTGATATCCAAAGTCGCAAAAAGTCGCCGAATTTTTTATTTCACTGACTTTCCTAAAACTTATATTAATGTCAGATGCAAAAATCAGATTAGACAAATTTGGACATTTTTACTTACACTTATTTTATATTTTTCTACATAGTAAGTTCATCTACAATCTATGATATTTCCATATAAATAATTATATTTTAGCTCATTTGTGGCACAGTGCAGCGGTGGGCCAGATGAACTGACCTCGCAGGCCGTAGTTTGGTGACCCCTACTCTAGTCTTACACTGTAAATTAGAGACGGTAGCGCAGATAACCCTCGTGTAGCTTTGCGCGAAATTCAAAATAAACTTAAGGAAAATGTTTGTTTCCAGCACTGAAGTTAATCTTTTTTAGTGTTAGGTAGCTTGATTTACCTTGCAGCTTATAAGTTTCAACTTTTTATGGTAAGCTTATTGTAAACGTTGTAGCAAGGAATATAGTTAAAAAAAAGATAAGTACACGTCGATGCAATTGAATTGAGATTACAGTTTTGTTGAATGGTTTTCAGTAACCTTAGTTTAAAAATTGTTCCAACGTCAGTGCCTTTCACTGTAAATTAACTTCCCTATTAATCGTTAACGGGTTATCAACTACTCTTAATTTATTCTCTTATTAAAATATACCTAAAGAAAACCGTTTTTGTCTTTAACTCCCGTAATTTGTTAAACTTCGTTTAACTAGTACTGTACTATGTAATTTATTTTTATTCTCATTGAAATGGATATACTTATTTGCTTTTATATGGTATATGAATATACCACACGTTTCAGTCTTTTTGTAATTAATCCGGATTTTAACATTTATCTTGAATACTGCAAATTTCATATAACACCTTAAGCTGATTTCATTCGAGCTGTCTTTGTTATTCTCAAGCAGATACCTGTTCTGTCCAAGAAATATTGCTACAATACTACAAGTTGTGGAAGGACGTTTATATCAGAGTCCTTTAATAATGGCACTTCAGGTGATATCTATAGATTACGCCCTCACCTATGTTAGAATAAGAATGACCAGTCACAAGGGTAGCGCTAGTCACATTAGGTAAAAAACACATTTCTTGTGATCTAAGAAATGCTAGATTCAGACAGTTTGGTACATGGATTCAGCTTGAGCAACTCAAGAAATAAGATCTAATAAAAGTGATTATCTCGTATTAAAAGCAAGCACACACATACACTGTGATTATCTTACTTCTTTTATAATAAACATTAATTTTAGGTTTCACCCTGTGTCTAGTCCGTTTATTTCATTTATCCTCAGTACTCAATTATTGGAAGACTCGGCATTACCTAATAATCGGTCGGTATCTTGGTTGAATGTCTTGTTATCATGCAGATCTATTTCATTGGTCTTACATTGATTCATTTTTACCACGAGTGAATAGGAAGGAGGAAGGTGCAATGGCTGCAGGATATCATTTTGCTGTTTGTTATATCTGCTAATGTATGAACTGTCTTTTACATGAATTTTTGTGCTTTAAATTTAAAAAAGGCTTCTTAGTTAAAGGAAATGACATTCTCGACAACTAGAAGGACTTATGACCAAGATTGAGAGTCAGTCACTGAGGGGGAAATGGTTGTCTGAGAGTTAACAAGTATAGGATTTTTGCTGATGTTGTGAACGTACATGAATTTTATCTCACTACAGCCAATGACTAAGAAAGAACACCTGATGTCTGATTCATCCAAAACAACTGTCCATGTTCCTACCCTGAGGACTGACCCCAGTGTGGAAGAAACAGAGGTGACCAAGGATTGTTGTGGTGGTGTGGGATCTGGCTAGTCTGAGCCCAAGTGGGATAATCTGTATACAACTTCCATACGTATGCCAGGCAGAGTAATCCAACCTTAAGCTGTGGCCAAAGCCACTTGCTAGTATGTACTATTAAGGCAATTTTCTAACAAATCAAGCTACTGAGATAACGTTGACTACGAGATAAGGCCCAGTTTCTATTGTGGTAATCAAATTTCAATATTTCCAGCAAGCAGGATTTGAACCTGGGGCAACTTGCATGACAACCTGGTGCTCTACCTACCGATGTGAAGGGTTAACTCACTAGCAGCTGCTAGTAAGACACTACTTGACAACTCAAAATAAACATATCATTAAACCCTTAATGTAATGCAAAATTATTTATATTCCTTTATCAGTGTGTTCTGATCCTTTAACAAGAAAAATAACTTTATTATCTCAATTTATTCATCTGTTTCTCTGAAACTACTGTATTATTTACTACACATAATAATCGACTAAAGACATTATTTCTTCAAAAAACAAACAAAAAAACAGTCCTAGCATTTAGGATTGTCTTGAAAGTACCACGAATGCCTTAAACAGTTTACTTTACACTCACACACTCATATACATATAATGTCAAATATTTTCTTATGCTTTGCTCCTGTATAAAAGTATGTTAAGTTTAGTTTTTTGAAAATAGGTTTGTTTTGAATTTCGTGCAAAGCTACATGAGGGCTATCTGTGATAGCCGTCCCTAATTTAGCAGTAGAAGACGAGAGGGGCAACTAGTCATCACCCCCCACCAACTCTTGGGCTAATATTTTACCAACGAATAGTGGGATTGTCTGCAACATAATAATGCCCCCACGGCTGAAAGGGCAAGCATGTTCGGTGGGACGGGGACTGGAACCTGCAACCCTCAGATTGTGAGTCGAGCACCCTAACCACCTGGCCATGCTGGGCCACTTGAAGAGAGAAAAATTACCATAATCTTCCTAATACAATTCTTATCTGAATATTAATCCATTAGCTCATAAATAAACTAAATCATTAAACTGTTTTTTTTATTAATTATCGCTTTATTATTCTTTGTCCTTCCATACAGTGGAGACTGAATTTACAATTTCAGACACCAACAGCTCAACTAAACAGATAATTCAGTGATGTGGAAAAAAAAAAGGCATAGCATATAACAGTTTATATAAATTATTTAATATGTAATTACTGAATTTATATTAAATTATTCAACATCATATTTTCATTTAAATTTCATTCTACTAGAAAAAGAAAACAAAAATTTGCATTTGTCATTTCAGGAAAAAAAAAGGAAAAACAAACAATGCTTTAATCAAAGTTTACCCTTTTTGGATCTAAATTATGATTCAAAATAATTTGGTGCTACTTAGTTTTCAATCTTAAAAATTCATTGTTCAGAAAACTATTTCTTAATTAACTAAGTGGCAATAAATCAAGGACGTCTTTACTGGTAAATTACAATTTTAAAAATAGAAAGCTTATGTGAGCATCGAGGAGTTGATAACCATCTGTAAAATGGAACATTCTTCAACAACGCCTTTCTTCAATAATGCATTTATTACCCATAAATAAATTAAATGCATGTTCAACAGTGTGCAATATCATCATGAAATGTTGAAAATTCATTCCTAATTATTGAGTTTATTTTCATCTCAGATATTAACTTTTCTGCACATTTTGTCCTGAAATAAAATTAAGCTTAAATAAGACCAGAGTTCAAAATAAACTATCCTCCTTCCACAGACATGACTAGATCTAAACTATTATGACTCATTGCAATGCAAAACACACAAAATATTTTAGAAATTTTGGCCAATGAATAAAACTACTTTTGAGAAGTTAAAGATTCACCCACAAATTGTAAAATAGTGCTAAAAGACAGGATAATAAAAAATCACCCCACAACGCTTCTTTAAAAACCATTGTTTAATTCTTCATTACTGCTTCCATTAAAATTTATATATGAACATAAACTGATATCACTAAATCCTGACTCTTTTATTACAAGATGAACATTAATTTAGATAATTCATTCATCCTAATTGTTCTTGCATACAGTTGAACTAAAACTGAAGGATTTCGAGATACTTAAAAAAAAAGATCATATTACACAATGGAATACCAAGAATAAAAGAGAATATCTTTAAGTTAACACATCATTTACGAATACAATATTTTCATCTCAAGAAAAAAAAAATCTTTTAAAAATGTCAGCTTCCAATAATTTCACTAATAAAATATTAGTTAAATAGCAAAATGTTTCAATTAGATATATTGTATCCAAATTATACAAAAAAAGCAAAAACTACTATTTAAAACAGTAATTCTAAATTGTTTACAAATAGACCAAGATACGGTAAAAGCCACAACTTTTAACTAATTGTCAACTTATACAAGTACTAAGATCAGTACGTTGTTAAACTTAAAAATTTATTAATTCCAGCTTTGTTTTACAAGGTTAGTTAGTCTACAACATTATATATTGGTGATAAATGAACAGAGTAAATTAACTGTGAATAATGTCATGTACATATTTTGACCTGCACATGCTACTATGTACTTCAATGAAATTACCATCATATATTCATTTAAAAAAAAAAGACTCGTATTACATTTATCAGAACCTTAAATGTTGTTTCTAAGTTACAGAAAATTTCCTAAGTTCAGTACATATTGATCATGCTTTGAAAAATTCTTTCTTCTGCTTGCACTTAATCACAAATTTCATTCAGTTGATAACATCAATTTAAGGCATATTTATGGTCCTGTCCTTTTGATTGCTATGGCTTTTTCAACAGTAACAGCAAACTCAATTCATTATGACAACCAACGAGTTCTGAGATTTGAAAGAGGAGATCCAAGTTATGAATTACTGAAGAAGATGGGAAGGTCTGACAGGAAACCGATATGTACCACCTCTTTTTAAAAGCAATGCACTTAATTTTCTCAATAAACAGTTCTTACTAAGTTCATGACTGTCTCTCTCTAGTGGTGCCATTCTATCTACAGGGTGTCCCAAAAAATGTATACACACTTTGAATGATTATAAATACAATGTTTATTAAGATATATCTAAGTTTTATAATTCAAGTTAAAGAAGACAAGTGTTGAATCTCTTAGAGCCCATAACCCACTTAAACTTTCTTTCTTTACAGGTGCAACTGATTTGAAGTAATGGCAGAAGCAAGACTAAGCTTTGAGAAAAGGAAATTTATCCTAAAATGCTACTGGATGTGCGAGAACGTAGCTGAAGTGCAAAGACTGTTTAGAAGGGAGTTTCAAACAGATCCACCAACGAGACTCACCATTACTCGCATCAGAGACAAGTTTGAAGCAGATGGAACTGTTCAAGACGTCCATAAAGAGCGTTCCGGAAGACATCGGTCGTCCACCAGTCCTACAAGAGAAGCAGGGCTAGTGGAAAGTCTCCACCGATCTCCAATAAAATCTGTTCGGCAAGCGGCCCGTGAGACAGGAATCTCAAAATCGAGCATTCATCGCATCTTGAAGCTCGTTCAGTGGAAAAGTTTTATTCCGGCATTAGTCCACGCCCTCAAAGAAGATGATCCTGACTGGAAAGTTGAACTTTGTGAGTGGTACCTAGCAAGATGTGCAGAGGATGTAC
>NW_013666942.1:229452-231808 GCF_000517525.1 Limulus polyphemus
TAGATAAATCACAAGTGGTAGTAGTCACTTCAATACAGGAACTTTTACATTCACAGATGTGCACGATTAAGAAAAATCTGTTCCCGTCCTTGACTAGATTCTATTGCAGACATTGTATTGTTATCATTTTTCTTTCAGAGAACGTCTGTTTTCCAGGACTAACATTTTCTACGAGTAAGAACTTTGAAAGAACGACAAATAACTTTTATGTAACCGCTCGTGTTATTCCCCTCTATTCTATTGCAGACATTGTATTGTTATCATTTTTCTTTCAGAAAACGTCTGTTTTCCAGGACTGACATTTTCTACGAGTAAGAACTTTGAAAGAATGACAAATAACTTTTATGTAACCGCTCGTGTTATTCCCCTTTATTCTATTGCAGACATTGTATTGTTATCATTTTTCTTTCAGAGAACGTCTGTTTTCCAGGACTAACATTTTCTACGAGTAAGAACTTTGAAAGAATGACAAATAACTTTTATGTAACCGCTCGTGTTATTCCCCTCTTTGGTTAACGAGAGAGAAGAAGAAGAAGAGAGAGAGCATGTATGCAAGTCAGGGTTAGTTCTAATTTCTTGTGATCCAAATAAAAATCCACAAAAAATATGACAGTAGAAAAACCTTAATGTTAAGATGTACATTTCTAAGTTCAACATTTTCCTAGCAACATGTTTGAAATAAACTACTAATACGCAATGCTGCCACGCCTATGCAATGTAAATTCTGTTATGTTTATCGCCAAGTTCTCGTGTGAACATTCTTATGATCATCAGTAGTATTTTATTTAATTTACATATTTAATTAAACTTTCAACTCTCTCTTTACCATTTTTATCTCTGCATCTAAAATGTCTATCACTAATACGGCAATTTTTCGTATTCCCAAATCATTAGGGTGTAGCTCACATTTGAAGAAACTTTTCTAGTAATTATTGAAATCTGTAGTTTTATTACTACTCTCTCTCCCTAATAAGCACCAACAGTATTAAGCCCACCAGCTGGATATCCTAATAAAAATGTAGTAATACTATTAATTCTTTTTTTTTTGCTTTTCACAAACAAATTAAAAACATTAAAAATAAATCCTACACATTTCAACATAAAAAAAATATGAATTTTTTTTACAGAAATACACTTTCAGTTATTAATTTTTTTTGTAGTTTTAGATTACTAAAAGATAATTACCAGTTTCTCATTTATTTCCACAGATCAACAAACATTAACTAGATATTTTGTTTTTAAATTCAAAACTTCCATATGAAAAACAAGTACCTATACATAACAGCAACTGATAGCACCTTTTCCCAACTATTCTATAAGCCCTCTGTTTTCGTTTTTATTTTTAATCATCCGCTTTACGAGGACAGCCACGCTCGCAATTGGCACAAAGTGAATGTTCCATTTTACCAGACATAAAGAATTGAGGGCTAAACCACTGCAAAGGCACAAGTGAATGAGTAACCACACAACACCAATTCATTGAATAGCAATACATACACATAATCATGATCCAAACCTTAAGGAACAAGTGGAAAATGGAAGCCTGCCCAGCTAATCAGTTTTTATAATTGTACAATACAGTCTTGAAAATGTATTACATTCTATTCATACCGATACACTGATATCAGTTGTATATATTTTATAGTTCTTTTTAAATTACACAAACTTATTATTTTCATTCTCTCTTTTTTTTTGTTGCCTGATTGAGAACCATTCTTTATGGGTTTAATCATTTGCATCTAAGTTGTCTGTATCAACCCATCATGTATTTAAATATACAATAAATCTGTATCAACTTCCAGGAAGTAACACCACTGGAAGGTCAAGGTTTTGGGGGAAAAAAAACCTTAACCCCGGATAAGGAGCACCTTCTAATTTCCCGTTTCACACGATCCTTAGGCCAGCAAATGCAGTCTCTAAAGCCTGGAAATATAAAATATGCAAAAATGGTCTTTTAGAACGTAGAAAACTCACATTTCTGTGAACTCTTTCCACCATCGTTCAATGCAACAGTCAGAAAGTGGAACTAATCTGTACTCTGATCTTTCCACCATCGTTCAATGCAACAGTCAGAAAGTGGAACTAATCTGTACTCTGATCTTTCCACCATCGTTCAATGCAACAGTCAGAAAGTGGAACTAATCTGTACTCTGATCTTTCCACCATCGTTCAATGCAACAGTCAGAAAGTGGAACTAATCTGTACTCTGAAGATCATATGGAAAAAGATGCAAAGGTTGTTGTTTTTAAACAACAAGAATGAAAAATTTTATAGTGCAATAAAATCATATGTGTTAAATGCATTATTTCATTAACCCCCCCCCCAAAAAAAAAACAACAACCCATAAGTTTTAGTG
>NW_013666942.1:231908-265261 GCF_000517525.1 Limulus polyphemus
AACCCATAAGTTTTAGTGACACTCAATACTGAATGACAAAAGACTATTCAATTGTAGCTTTTCAAAAAATAGCCATTGGTAAGAGATTTGTTAAAACTTGTTACAAAAATAATCTAATCCTAGTTGGAAAATAAACAAAATTGTGAAGATGAAGAAAAATTAAGCTATTTCCAACAAATTGTTTTGTTATAACGCATAAAAAAATAATAAAAATCATCATGAAAAGAGATGCATAGATGCAATTTTTTATTCAAGACCAGTGTAGTCTTTGGTTTACAATTGGTTAAGTACCATTGCTGGGAATAAACTGTCAGCTCAATAATTGAAAAAAAGAAAAAAAAGGTTTTAAGACTTTTACTAGTTATTAGTTTAATATTTGCTATTGATGTCTAATGGTCTTATTAACATTATCATTTTTATGCTGTTTAATGCATAAGTTTTTCCATTCTTATGTATCTGTTCCAAAATATAAGATCAACTAGCACTTGTTCTGAAATCCAAGATTTTACATTTTTTAATAGTCAAACTTTACAAGTGTGCCCACTGAACTTTCCTGTTTACATTTATAACACTAAGAAAAAAAGAATACTTGAATTCAATTTTTTTTAAATGCTGGACAAAAATAGGGGGGTAACGAAGAGCTTTAAATTTTTTGAAAAATTTTACATGGCTCAAGAATTAAAAGTAAATGATGGAGTTTTGCAGACATGTTCTAGTGGTTCAGGATAAAGAAAAACGTTTGTAATTCTGGAAACAAATTAATAAGCATGCATATTTTGTGCATAAATCACATGAACAGATAAGACAACAGTTGTTTTATTTCTTCTTTTCCTTTTTTTACTACAAAACTACCATTTTGTCTGATAATACTGAAAATTCCAGTTCTCCTCTTCAATATTCACAAGCAGTTCACTTTATAATAAATACTCGTTAAACGAGAGAGAGAGAGAGAATGGTATAGGAGTGAAGATAAAATGTTCTTTGTGTTTAGCTAACATAAAAAACATTTGCCTCATTACTTTTTTTTTAAAGATCTCTTTCAAATATGTTAGAGGCATTAACTTAAATAAAATGGGTCTAAAACTTTTGATAATTAAAATACATATATAAAGTACACAATTTTTACACATAAATTTTGACCAGTAATTGAATTAAAAACTGTAAGATTTAAAAGTTCAAATAAGCATGTACCAACCTTCATGTCCCAAATGACCATTTTACCGTCCACACCGGTTGTGCAGAACTTTGTAATTCCCGTTTTGTTTCCAGAATAGATAGTTATATGTGTCACTGCATTTTGATGTACACTATCTAAAATAGTGTCACTGATGTTATCGTTTACACCACGCATGTCCATGTTTCGGAACTTTCTCATGGCGCTGCAAGACACAGAATAATGCTTTGTTTATTATCACTGCACCCCCCAAATTTTACTGTAGTTCACCCAAGTTCTTTCTCACAGTGATTTAAAAAATCATATTATCAATTTTAAAAACAGTATGATTTTTTTTAAATTGTTAAGAAAAGTTAAGAAAGCTCCACTGCCCCCCCCCCAAAGGGAGGGAAGCTGGAGCCAGGCCTGTATCACATTAATTATATTGATACTGATTTATTACTACTGCAATGAATAATTTACAAAAATTTTAAGAATGCACATAAACCGAACATATTATTTTACACTAAAACAATAATACAGATGGCAAATATCTTACCTAAATCCATCTACTTCCTGCTTTTGAGACTTGTCCAATTTGTCAACAAATCTCAACTGAATTTCACTGTCACATCGAAACAGCATAGGACAACAGTCATAGCCCTAATCAGATAGAAATTAAACAAACAGATATGTATTTTTGATATGAAATACTGTCTTTGGAAACAGAAATTAGAAGACTATTTTAAAAAAAAAACAAGAAAAACTGAACAATCAGTAAACCAACCGTTTCTTCAGCATAATTATAATATAACGCCTTTAGTGTAAGTACAAGACAAATTTGTACAAAAAAAACACTCATTTTGAGCATATACAACAGCACAAATAACTTAATTATCATTCACATCAATATTTTTACAACATCAGCAATTACTTAAAAATTGCTTAAATCTAAAATAAATTAATATCGTCACTGCTAAGAAGGGTTTTAATGTGTATAGTTTAATCCTACGCGTTCAACAATTCTAGTCATTTTATTTAACAAAAGGGAACAATTTATACTATTATAGAGCATAACATGTATTCATAATGAATAAAAAGTTCTAGCTTGGAATATTGTTTTACCCAATGAAATTATACTCATCCAAAATGTTTTTATATTTTCGTATGCCATAATGATCCATTTGAATAAATATGGACTCAAGTCAAAGGTCTGTCTTTGTGGTCATTCACTTTTAGAAAATATAATAAGGGAAAAGATGACCAACAGGAATAACCAGTGAGTATTGACCACATGCATGGGTGTGGTCCAACATATTAACCAAAAATGATGAAGGTGAGGAAAATTTGACACAGCTGGAACAGTTTGAAATCGTATGGATACACAGGTTTCTGGCATTCTTAGATTTCTTGATAGAATTGTAAAATAAATCCATCTCTAAACTTTGGATTGACAGACCTGAGGGAAGGCAGTTACTTAGTTAACAACATCGACCAATAACTCTCGTGCTACTCTTATCAGACCAAACAGTGTTATTTAACCGTCATTCATAGTACACCTATCGTCCCAAAGTCAGAAACATGTTCTTGCAACAATAAGCTACGTAACACGAACTCATGGATTAACACATTAACTAACCACTAGGTCATGCCCGGACCATTTTAACATAAATCAGTGAATGATATATTACATAAAATTTGATTTTTAGTGTATATTAGGTATAAAGAATAAAACCAAGCTGGCCAAGAACGATTCAGGATTAGCATTTGTGAATTTAAAAGTTATATTTATGAAAAATCAATAAGGAAGAAATTTTATGAAATCATATTATTCTGAATAATTTACGACCACATGATCAACATGTGAACAGAAAGGTGATAAGCATTCATGTAGCTCTATATTTTGCATAAGAATGAATTAAGTAATACTGCATAACTTATGAGAACTACTTTTTCTTTGAAAGAATTAAGTGGAGCTAATTGTCAAAGGTAGGGCCGGCATGGCCAGGTGGTTAGGGCGCTCGACTCATAATCTGAGGGTCGCGGGTTCGAATCTCCATCACACCAAACATGCCAACCTCCGCCTTTGCCTCGTCCCAAGTCCAGGATGAGAAGGGGGGGGGGGGGTTGGTCGCGGGGCTAGCAACTCCACCCCGTAAAAAAACAAGTAACTGCAACCACACCCACCGTTGGCGAGGTGTTGTTACGACCCTATGCTCCACTGGGAGTTTACAGGAATTAAAAAAAAAATTTGAAATCAAAGCATACTACTAATTTATTTCACACACGATACGCAGCTTTTCAAAGACATCTTGCAGACACACACACACACACTTATACATGTGCAAAAGGGTGTAACGATACTTTTTGCTAGTTTCACATTTTGAAAAGTGTATTTTAGTTTGTGGCAATATCACATTCAGTTCTAGATTCTGATATTTTTCAAACATGAAATAATACAATACTTTTAAACATATAAAACGAACTTAAACTTTAATTTCATGTCAAAATTGAAGCAAGATAGTTTTTAACACATTCTTAAAACTTCCTTCACCTCTACTAGGAACAGGTCTATAATTCTAGTGTTAGTGACATCTCAAATAAATTAAACAACCTTCAAGAGCCATGATTAATTTCTCCAACTTAACTGTTTAGCTTTTAGGTCATTTCTCATTTAGCATTCAACTAGAGGAATATTCATTAATTGCTACAGCTAGAGCCCTTTACATCTATTTTCTTCTTTATCCAAAGAGTTTCTATGCCATTTATTACTGTTCCAGGTGGCCAAATATTATTTGTATTTTAGTATATGTATTTGAAAGGTTTGTTTTTGAAAAAAGGTGGTCAAAGAAAAAGATACACTGCAGATTTAACGGCAATAGAAAAAGAAACATTTACAACAGGTTTAATGCAAAATATGGATTGTTTAAAATTTGTATCATTTTTAGTTCATACCAAATATGACAGCATAGCTACTTAGCAAGAATAAAGAAATACAATTACTTTGTAACTAATGGTAAAAAAAAATTCATAATAGTTATTTGTCCAGAACTCAAGAAAAATAAACAACAATGACACTTGATTGATTATGTCATGTTTCATCAAAAAATGTAGCATCACTGTATCAATCATGTGATTTTATTTACCCTGCACTCCCACGTAAAAAGTTTTAAATACAAACAAACTAAACTGCATACATAAATCTTCATGAAATCAGAACAGTTTGTTTGTTTGAATTATGCACAAAGCTACACAAGGGCTATCTGTGCTCTGCCCACCACGGGTATCGAAACCCGGTTTCTAGCGTTGAAAGTCCGTAGACATACCGCTGTGCCACTGGGGGGCGAAATCAGAACAGAATATACAAAAAGTTATTTTCTTTAATATTCCCAAAATATATCTGTGGATACTAATTATGTGAGTTATTACTTCAGAAAGTAGAGAGAGAAAATTAGGAATTTTTTTGTTAAACCTCAAAGTGTTTAAATATACAGCAAGTTAAACCTGAACATTTCAATATTCTTAAATTTTTTTCAACTGATATAAAACAAGTTTATATTAAAAAGATAAAATTAGTCCTTGCATTAACCTCTAAAGAACTAAAATATCCATCATCTCTCAAACGAATTAAAGACATGCATTTTATTAAAATTCTCTGTTCCTTTCATAACAATCTTCCTTATTTCCTACAATTATCATGGAATTATTTAACCTTCTCTTATACACTAGGCTAACTTAAGTAACCTAATCCTACTTACATCTTAATCATACCTAACCACTAAAGAGCAATTTAAGAATATAACAGCCTGCTTAGGGGAGAAAACCAATATTTTCATCACAGCTCAATGTAATCTTGGAATAAGGAAGAAAGAAAGGAAGCACAAGGTAGTTGTAAAGACTTGTTGAATTCAATTTATATGCCAAAATAAAATGTCAGTGTTATCCGACATGTCTCTCTCATCACTACAAACTAGAATAGAAGTACTGAAAAAGAGATAATGTTCAGAATTTATCCTGGCCAATTTTAAAAAAAAAAAGTTGGAAATTTCCCTGTAATATCATTAAGAGCCGCAATAAAAACAATTATATTAAAAATACATACTAAAGATGAAAACGTGACTTTCTTCCAAATGCATACTGGTGATATGGAGGACCATCTGGCTCCACAGTTCAGTTTAACAGTAGGAATTAAATCACAAAATTTGACAGAAATGCATAGGTAAGACGTAAAAACATATATAACGTAAGAGTTAATGTCATATACTTCATGTAAGTAGATGCAGTAATTAGAAATAAACATTACTTTTCATGCAAATTTATAACTGAGAATGCTGTATACATCCTAAGTACTCTTTGAATTAAGTGTACTTGGTAAAGATTTCAGGCCTGCAATACATTTGTTACATTACAAAACAAAGACCTACAGATATTGCTGTAAGACTTGTTGCTCAGAGTTATATACTACTATAACCAAACATAATAAATAAATTACATAACCTTACAGCAGCTAAAATTGTAGTCGGTGAAGCCCACAAACATGTCAGGTATGGAAGGAACTGCGTCTTTATAGAGGAAAACCTTTCAATGATAAGGAAAAAAAAGAGATTTTACCATTTCATTAATTCAAAAAAATATGTTAAATTTAAGAAAAATGTATATTAACCCTTTATCATCTCCACCCATACATTTACTTCAATTCTGGTAATGTAAAAACCCTTCCACGGATTATATAGGGGTTAAAAAAAAACATTACAGAACTGATGTTACCAATATGACAATGTTTTTTTGAGCTACATAATGAGGTATTTGAGCTGTGTCCACCATACATACTGAAATACAAACGTTTAACATCATAAATCCAGAGACTTACCACCGAGCCACTGGGGGGCTTCTATAGGCGAAGAGTACTGCTTAGCAATTAGCAAATATATCAGATGGGAAAAGACATTTTTTTCTTAAACACTGCACCGATTAGAGATTATAACACTGAACATTATAACATGAAGGGTGATTTATTGATAAACTCACACCTTCTAACTTAATAACATATTTTTATGTAATATGTATTTGGATGGTATAAACAAAATTATACTTGCTATTGTAGTAATAGTACATTGCACAAAAGAATAGTATAAACAAAGTTTTACTTGCTATTGTAGTATTTTTAATAGTAATAAATTCTTGTTATAATGTAAAAATAAAATGACAAGAATACTAGACAGATTTTTGACTGTAATGAATGATGTGCATATAAACAGGGATTATTTTAATACATTACAATAAACAAGTAATATAATTTTTAAATACATGATGATAAACTATAATTTTAAAGGATAATAACTTCAGAGCACTCGGTATCAACCATACTATTTGTTATAAATCATGACTTTCATGCAACGTACTATTACTACAATAGCAAGTATAACTTTGTTTATACCATCCTTTCATGCAACGTACTATTACTACAATAGCAAGTATAACTTTGTTTATACCATTCTTTCATGCAACGTAATATTACTACAATAGCAAGTATAACTTTGTTTATACCATCCTTTCATGCAACGTACCATTACTACAATAGCAAGTATAACTTTGTTTATACCATTCTTTTGTGCAATGTACTATTACTACAATAGCAAGTATAACTTTGTTTATACCATTCTTTTGTGCAATGTACTATTACTACAATAGCAAGTATAACTTTGTTTATACCATCCTTTCATGCAACGTACCATTACTACAATAGCAAGTATAACTTTGTTTATACCATTCTTTTGTGCAACGTACTATTACTACAATAGCAAGTATAACTTTGTTTATACCATCCTTTTGTGCAATGTACTATTACTACAATAGCAAGTATAACTTTGTTTATACCATCCTTTCATGCAACGTACTATTACTACAATAGCAAGTACAACTTTGTTTATACCATCCTTTCATGCAACGTAATATTATATGAACATCAATACTCACCCTAGTTCCCTTGTTGCATCAACTACCGAGATACTGCTATTGTGGCCCACCCATGCCAGCCTGTTCCCATCAGCTGAAAAACTAACACTATGAACCCAGCCACCTAAAGAGACAATAAACATACATAGATGATATTAATATTATGTTAAATTACAGGTCACGTTAACTTCTGAGCTACTAACATCTTTTCAAACAATAATGTGACAAGTAACTGTGAATCAATACTATGCAACATTTTCCTACATCACCTGAAATACAATTTATATATTTTTTTAACTTTACAAACAGTTAAAATACGTACAAAAAATATGACTTACTTCCCCCACTTGAAAATTCTGCCATCATATTACCAAGCGGCATTTTAGCTCCCCAAGGAGTTGGTTCTGGTTTCTTTTCTATTTCTTTAATATATGCTGAAAAAATTCTATACAGAAAGGAATAAACACAATTATTTTGAATAAATGTGAGTAAAAATTTCAGAATCAACGTATTTCATATCTAAGTTTGAGGAATGGTTAATGAAAAAAAAACAAACAAAGTGAGATGCTGTAAACAAGATAAGGAATTTTAACAATTCTGAAAATCTGACTGTAGAGAAGTAAATTATGAATATTTCACACATTTGTTTGAACTTGAATAGAATGACAAAATATACAATAAGACCAACTCATGTGTTGTGAGTCGGTATAAAAATATTCTGATAACTTATAACCAGCAAGAACCAAAAAGGAGAGTTCATGCAAGTAAGAACTGACATTGATCTTATAATAGTTACAAAGAAATTTGGAAGAGTCAAAGGCAAAGGTTTAACTTCTTTTAAGATGTTATTTATATTTTATATGTTTCTCAAAGCATTAGATTCATGACTTTGTACATACAACTTTCTAAAACTGTTCCCAGTACCAAACCTTATATAAGACTGGTATTTAACTGTTATTTATTCTGTCTTGTAAACAGCCAAATATCCAAACTGTTACATGTTCTTTTATCTCTTGTAAACAGTCAAATGTCCAAAGTTAACTGTTACTTGTTCTTTTATCTCTTGTAAACAGCCAAATGTCCAAAGTTAACTGTTACTTGTTCTTTTATGTCTTGTAAACAGCCAAATATCCAGAGTTAACTGTTAATTGTTCTTTTATGTCTTGTAAACAGCCAAATGTCCAAAGTTAACTGTTACTTGTTCTTTTATGTCTTGTAAACAGCCAAATATCCAAAGTTAACTGTTACTTGTTCTTTTTTGTCTTGTAAACAACAAAATAACCAAAGTTTACCATGACTTGTTCTTTTCTGTCTTTGTAAACAACAAAATAACCAAAGTTTACTGTGACTTGTTCTTTTCTGTCTTTGTAAACAACAAAATAACCAAAGTTTACTGTGACTTGTTCTTTTCTGTCTTTGTAAACAACAAAATAACCAAAGTTTACTGTGACTTGTTCTTTTCTGTCTTTGTAAACAACAAAATAACCAAAGTTTACTGTGACTTGTTCTTTTCTGTCTTTGTAAACAACAAAATAACCAAAGTTTACCGTGACTTGTTCTTTTCTGTCTTTGTAAACAACAAAATAACTAAAGTTAACTGTTACTTTTTCTATTATGTTTTGATAGATAGATAATGGAATCTTACCTAGCTTTAAAGTCTGTTGATCCACAAGCTAATAAAATATTATTTGGGTGCCAGTCAATACTACAAGGGCAGGAAAAGAAAGTTTCTAGATTTGAAATTCTATACTTGACTGTATTTTACAAATTACAAAAAAAAAGACTTACTACGGAACAGAAAAGAATTATTTATAGAACATTTTATGAAAAGTTATGTTTAAAAAGAAACCACATAACAACCGATATATATTTTTAAGAACCATTGTCCCTTTAATATAATTCATTAAATATTTTTTTTTTGTAAAGCACAAAGCTATCTATGCCAGGTAGAGCTCTGAATTTTAGAGTTACCAGCCCTCATGCTTACAGCTGGGCCACCAGGAGGCACATTGTTTAAAACTTTCCTTTCTTTGGGAGGTATAGATTTATGTTCAGGTATTGCATATTTGAAAGTCAAATGGGCTGAATTAGTTAAATGGATTAATATAATTGCAATATATTAAGTTAGTTTTCTATTAGAATTACATATATACAATATAACTTTTTGTTAGTTTTAAAGGCTCTATGGTGTTTTAATTTTATGCTGATCTTAAGCACAAGGAAACACACAAGGCTTAAGCTTAGACTTTTTGGCATCTAACTGAGAATAATTGACACAGTTAGTGACAATAAAATGGGATTCATTGGTCATTTACAGCACACCTGTTACAATAACACTCACGGTCCTTTACATCACAAAAAAATTAATCGTTACATTGTTGTTCACCTTTATTCAACATTTAATCATCAGTTGTTTCTGCAAATATGTAAAGATTACACAAAATATTTACCAAGCTGTACTTTACACGGAATTTAATATACTACTTAATACTCCTGACCGTCTTCATTAATTACCCGTTTCTTTAAAGATGTTTGTTTTAATTAACATGATAAATTCATCATGTTTAAAGGCTATTAATTACTGGTAAACATTTCAAGGTTACTCGCTGATAGGCATCTCAATCTTATACTTGCCTGTGCTGAAATAATGGTATGTTCTTGTTCATATATGTGCTATGTCAATGTTGATAACCCACTTAGCTGTGTATAAAAAGTACAACTATGAAGCACATATACTACTGATGATCAACGTATAACAAGGTGTTTTGAAACAGGTTTTTTTTTTCTATGTTTATTTTGAATTTCGTGCAAAGCTACACAAAGGCTATCTGAAATAGCTGTCCTAATTTAGCAGCTATAGACTAGAGGTAAGGCAGCTAGTCAACACCACCCACCGCCATCTCTTGAGCAACTCTTTTACCAAAGAACAGTGAGACTGACTGACACATTGTAAGGCTCCCATTAGCTGAAAAGGCGAGCAAGTTCAGAGTGATGGGGTTTCGAACCTGTGACCTGCAGATTGCAAGTCGAGCATCCTAACCACCAGGCCATGCTGGGCCTTGAAATATGTACTGCAGTAGGAATACTAAGCCTATAACATGGTGCTTTGTAACAGGTACTGCAGTAGGAAAGCTAATCCTATAACATGGTGCTTTGAAAACAAGTATTATTGCATCAATACAAAAAAAACAACAACAAATCTTGATGATAAGTATACAGAAAATTATATTTCAAATAATACCTCATTTAGTGATTTAAGTGTTTTGTAAAATTTTTTAATCCATTACAGCAAGGTAATTTTGCTTAAAACAAAATACTACAATCTCAGACCTTGTGACCGTTGATCTAATTGGCTTCTTGATGTGCTTGCTCACCCACCAATCATTGTCTTCCTCAAAATAACACACGGATATCAGCCGAGCTCCGCTGCCTACTGCAAACTTATTTTCTGTTAATGTAAGACATACAGTTACAAACAAGAATCTACGTATAACGTAAGGCTACTTTTATTAAGACAACAAATGACCGTCATGTTTTTCAACATGAAAACAATTATACAGTTCATGTAACAAAACAAAAACAGTGTGTATATATATACCCATAATTATGACCTATATAATTCTTAAATCAGGTTATACATAGATTCAAGTACTTTCAGTGGAAAGTAACAAAAAACAGGAACACTTTCAAGCAGTAACAACAAACCACAAGCAGCACTGAATGAAAAGCAAATAATCACTACATAACTTTCAGAGCAGAGTAGCTTCAATACACGAGGAAAAACTGAAGAGGATCGCCAATACTTGACACGTAAAAGATTCCCACTTTCAACAAATTGTATTAAATGGATTTTATTCCTTTTTATGCATTATCTTCAAACACTAGTTAAAAAAGTGTATTGTAATACAACAAACACTATACGTGAAATTTATAAATACTGTATATGTTAATAAAGGCCATCTTCTAAACCAATTGCTATGATAGTTTTACTCGATCAGAGTGTGTACAACCATGACAAACCACTTGAAGTGGTTTGTTAGGAGCTAATAGTACAAACTTGTTTCATGTTATTTGCAACTGCAAGTTACAAGGATACAGAAAACAGATTTGACTGAAGTCCTTCGAACATTATGCCTTCTTATAATACACAATTTTACCTTTAAAAAATCACATTAAGTTTAAAATCTCGATGGTCACAATATCTGTTAAAACAGCTGAATTTAGACCTGATCATGTTGAGGTTGTCACTGTCAATAACTCAAATACTTTCAAACACACAAGAAGGCAGCCTACAAGGTATGGGTAGGTGGAGATACGTTAAACACAAACCCACGCCATTAGTTCCAGACTGGAGGTCTTAAACACATGAAAACTACATAAGAAGATAAACTCCTAACATTTATCGAGTAGCAAAGCCACATAATAGTAGTAAAACAAAAAGTATGAACAGAAAACAAGGAAGTACACAAGTATTACAAAGACATCAAGTTTGCAATATGAATAACTTATCTTATACGAGTCATCAAGTAGGTTATGCAGAATGATCTCAAAGGAAAAAAAAAAACTCTTATAAAATTCTGCATTAAATCTTTACCAATAGAGAGTTCTTTGCCAAGAAAAGTAATCTGTCAATTAAAAGAAAGACATACAAGTGTCTCTGCTGGTTTCTTAAGAGACTTAATCCCTCTTCTCAAACAAAAACAATATCTACATTACTACTTAGCTAATTCTACAGAGTTCAACCACTTTCAATAGTAGATAAAATTGATTTGAGCACTAAAGTGATATTTCAGAACAGTCCATAACACTTTATTAAGAGAGTGGTGTATCATACATAATTTTGTTACACAAGAAGGAAGTTGAATTCGTTTTCGTTTTCTCCTGGCACCCAAATAACACCCTACTGGATTATACGTATAGTGTAATTCAAACACTTCATACAAAGTATTTGATTATACTTTTAACTTACATTGATCACTAAAAATGGTAAAGATCTTCAATTAAAATACATTCAAATTGTCCCACTAGTTTGGGAACTGAAAGTCACAAACTGTAAGGGATGCTACTGTTACTTGTGCACCTTGTCTTACTAGCTTGGAACTGAAAGTCACAAACTGTAAGGGATGCTACTGTTACTTGTGCACCTTGTCTTACTAGCTTGGAACTGAAAGTCACAAACTGTAAGGGATGCTACTGTTACTTGTGCACCTTGTCTTACTAGCTTGGAACTGAAAGTCACAACTGTAAGGGATGCTACTTTTACTTGTGCACCTTTCATAATAAAACTTTTTATGCAAGGTGGTGGCTATTTTAAACCTAAAAATTACCTAGTGGAGACCACCGTACACAGGTGGCAGCTCTATTGATTCTTAGAAGTACTAAGGTTGGTTTCCATTTTCCATCAACTTGTGTCCAAACATAAGCATTTCTATCCTGTAGACATTAAAAAAAAACATGAGTTGATCAGACAGTTTTATGTTTTGATAATTGCAACTCAGAAGCCTACTTACAGCCAATACAACGTTTCTACCTATTTTCATACTTAAAGCTTGTTTTTTTCCGCTATTAATTTCAGTATTTAAGAATACCATAATACATTCTGTTAAAACCATTTATCAATAAATACTTCAAAATTCTTTAGACTTTGACATTATATAGAATGTACTTGACCATAGGATTATGGTTAATGCACGAGATAAATTCTAAAATGTTCATTACTGCTTACAAATATTATTCTGAACAAGAGCTTGGCAGAAAATAAATAAACTTATAGCTTAGAAGTGTGTGACTGAACTTACGGCTGAACATGTGACAATGCGGTTCGTGTTGGGTGCCCAGTCAATGCTGGTTATTCGAAGATCGTGTTGTGTCAACACATCTTTTAGTAACCACTTGCTTCCGTCTCTTTCAAAAATGTGTACTTCGTTGTTGTTAGGGGATAGTGCTAACTCTGCTCACAAAAAAAAGTTTCAAATTTAAATGCACATTTATCTTTAAATGCAACTAGATAAGATTTTCTGTATCATAGTTATCACCACATTTATGGCTCAAGTATAGATATTCAAGACTCGATGGCCTATCTCTTCACTGAAAAGTTCAAAGTACTTATTTAATTCCTTAGTTTATACAAGCACTAGAAACTTTTGTGACACAGAAAAAGTTCAGTTTCTCTTTGCTGCCCACAGGTTGTACATTTATAAATACATGATACAGCTGTCACCTAATTAAATTTAAGACCTTTTAAGACCAGTTCTTGGAAAATGCAAAGACCTATTATTACAGCAAATTGACCAAAAGATAAAAATGTTGATAAAATAGAATGATTCAAATACTATTTTTAAGATATTTTTTCAACTTTTAATGGACTTACAATGAATACCAATGTGCTTAACAATCACGTGTTTCTCATCTACTAACATGAAATGTTCTATTACTATTATATATGCATGTCCACTGAGAGTGTAAACATTTCATTTTGGTTTGTAACTGACTTAAGACTTTTTAAGACCCTTAGCAATGTATTTAAGATTTTAAAGAAGTAGAAAATACCAAAACTGGCACATGAAATACAGAAAATCCCCACTCCTATGGGCCCAAGCTCCGAATCCAGTAATGATTGAAAACCCCATAGCAAATGTAACAATACAGTAGTTTATGTGTATCAGCATGTGTACCAAGGACTAAGGTATAAAAGATTATATCTACTAAAAGATCAAGGCCATCACATATACAAAAGTCATAAGTTAACTATGGAATTGTATTTTCTTTGTGTTTGTGTGCTGAATTTATCCCTCAAATTGGTCCTACTTTTATTGGAGGGCAGTGTATTTTAGGTTCAAAGCAATTAAATATTTTCGTCTATGCTATTTTCTAGCAGTTCATTCATGCAATCGTCTAGTAATACTTAATAATATACTCACGAGTTCTGTCCTTGTTCCATGCATGACAGGTTATAGGCTCTACACTAAAACTGTGAATTTCCATCATCAGGGCTTGTGACCAATAGCAAGTGCTAATGATGCTTTAATATGCAGAATACAATTCTTCAGAAATAATGTTGTGATCTAAAATAGTATAGATCATACTTTTATTACATGCAAAGATATTCTAACACATATTCATGAGTCATTATACTTACTTAAATATGCTATACACAATCTTCCAATTTATCAAATGTTATCAGTTACATTATAATTTCTAAAAGACTTTGGCCTCAAACACCATCAAAGAATATTAGGAAAGCAAGATTTTAAGGCTTTTTTTTTATTTAATCGAGTATCTGCAAGTTAAGTATACTGACAGTCTTGTATGTTATAAAGCACAATGATGACTGAAATTCAAATTCATTTACTTCAAGATATTAGAAAGTACATGAATTGGATCAGGGTATTATTGACAAAGTTTCTTGTTTTACTAGTTGAACATAGATGTTTTACAAAATGCACAGTAAACAATTACCATTAACAAAATTTTAAAACAAATTTTAATATTTATGTAAATTAGATTATTACACTGATACATATTTTTGATGTTTTATAGGATGATGGATGAATCTTTTTTTTTAATTTGGTAATAATCTAATAGTAACATTTCAGTTTTGTAGTTCATTTAACATATTCAAACATACATTTATCATTTCATACACTGCTAGTAAGTTAAGTCTCTTATGAACAACACTAGTACCATAGCCTAAACTTTGGTCATAGTATTAAAATATTTGTTCAATATTTTTGAAGTGTGTCACTCATCCAGAAGTCTCTGGAAAATTGTTTAAAATGATTCATATAAGTTTAAAAATATTACACCAAGAATCAGTTGGCCAACGCTAACATAACCTTTAGGAGCCAAAATGATGTCACTGAGATTGCTGGAATATCAACTCATCCTTCTGCTGCTGGGCTTCAAATTATTGCTAGAGAAAAAGTTTAAAATACAATTAATATATTTTGCTAAAAGGAGGAAAAAAAAATGTAAAAATCTCAATAAAGATGAACTGCTAAGTTCACCTAGTTTTGTTATTAATATCTACTTTTGCTCAAAGCAAGTTACCCACATTGATAAGCTTAATAGATTAGTTACTTAGCAGCGACTGATAAACAAAGAAATTGTTTACAACCCGTACATGGCTTTTGTTACAGGTATTACACCTTTGAAGATTTGTAAAAATACATAAAAAATTATTGAAATGTGACTTTAAAATCTCAGTTTTATATGATATTCTGATGGATTTGTAAACTAATGTTCAAATATCTGTTATACCAGCAACTTTGAGAATTCTTAACTTGTGTTCGCACCACATTTTATTGAAGCACTAGTCTTTATCATTCTGTGTTATTAATCTAAACCATTATTTAACAAATATTTGTGTCTGTCCAATTGTAACTGTCACCCCTTATCTTCCCCATGTGTTGAACAGGTAAGTCAACTAGTATACATTTTTACTGATATACAGTTATTTTACTTATTAATATTTTCAGAGGGAGCAATCCTTGACATTAGTGACAGTGTTCGGTAAACCCATGGAATTTCACGATAAACTTCAAGTGTGGTGGCAACAAAATAACTTATTATTTTCTTAATTTGTTTCTGTGAATAATTTCAAGGATTAATGTTTTAAAGAAAAATTAAATTGCTAATAGATAATTAGAATATTTAATGACACAAACACCTCAACTTGTTCAGTTTACAATATCATTTACTGGATTGCTTTAACAAGTGATCTCAGAAGCCGCACACGATTTTTTTTCCATATATGCGTCATTTTACGAGGAAAGGCCCCAAAAAAACCATACAGGTAGGTAAACATCACAAATATAATTTCCATTAATAAGTTCTAAAGTATATTTTAATATTTTACATGGATCATTGGAAATATTGATTACTTACTATTTAGTAGATTTTACACTGTATTAGTTGAATTAATAAAACATTTTAATTGAATGTGCTTCAAAACCAGAACTAACACACACATATGCACTGTCACACAGCATTTAGTTTTACCTTGAAATATTGTGTGTTTTAATATTGGAAGAGAGAGTGAAATTATTTTAAATTTACTATATATTTGACAAAGAGTATTAGATTCTTCTTTGCTAGCATTAAACAATAACATATTCTCTCTTTATATATATATATACGAGTATTATTTGCTTTTGCCTTTCTCTGAAAGTTGAATATCACACGTGGAAAATGTGAGAAAGTTTATGACTCGGGTTTAACTTGGAAAGCTGCCTATAGTTTTATAATTTCACCACAAATATTTAATCAATATAAAACTTAATCTAAGTTATAACCTTGTTTTGTTCATTGTTCATGTAATAATGCCTCTTTAAGTGGAAGAATATTTTCAGAATAGATGAAAGCATATATCCTGGTGTTGTCTTGATTATTGCATTTATGGCAGCATTTTTTTTTCCAGTGGACTTGATTTCCTAATTGAGGTATTTTCAACCTATACGATACCTTATGTTACACAAGGGGTGAATAGTCACATTAACGACCCATATATACTTTCTGATAAATTTTCCGGTAAGGAAATTCATTATGCTGTTTAAGGTTTGGCAAAAATGGTGATTCATTTGTTAATTTCTTTTCTTCATCAAAATGTGAACTTCATTAAAGACAGAGTAGAGATCTAATATATTCTTTGATTCACTACTCCCTCTGCAACAGACTAGTTTCACCGAATTAACGACCCATCAGTGTTCCTTGAAAGAGCAAAACAAGTAAGTGAAGTAAGCCTCATATAGTGATAAAATGTTAGTAATTTGTCTGATTTAGATGTATAGTAATTTATTCACCATTAACAACCTAAAATAGTTTAGGTGTTTGGATAATATGCAACATGCCATCACAATTAATCATCTGTTATTATTGAGTGAACAGATAAAAACCCAGTAAGTTACTTGCCCAACTAAAACAGCTAAAAAGACTAAGAAAATTTCAAGATCCATGATTTGACCCAAATTTTCAAAACTATCAGATTGTTCTCTGCAGGAGCTTGGTTTAGTCACTTTTCCATGAAACCATAAATTGATTCTCCCACTACGTTATTCACTCTACACTGAAATAAATATATTATAATCTGCTCTATTTAATACTATTTAAACTTTGTCTGTAGTCGTTTTCAAAGCTGAGCTTCTTTATTAGTTGTTCAGATCACAATCTGTGAGATCATAAAAATAGTGAAAATAAAAGCACCAATAAAATAGCTGAAAAATAAAAACATGGATAATTATATTTTTAAGATATGAATACTTTCCTAGCAAATGTAAACATATACCTTGGGATGATGAGAAAAATTCTAAAAACAATGATAAATGTGTTGTTGTTTACAGGTAAAAACCCCAAGGAACTGGCAAATGTAAATATATACTTTGGGATGGTGAGAAAAATTCTAAAAACAATGATAAATGTGTTGTTGTTTACAGGTAAAAACCCCAAGGAACTGGCAAATGTAAATATATACTTTGGGATGGTGAGAAAAATTCTAAAAACAATGATAAATGTGTTGTTGTTTACAGGTAAAAATCCCAAGGAACTGGCCAATGTAAATATATACTTTGGGAATGGTGAGAAAAATTCTAAAAAATTATTTGTAAAGACCCCAAGGAAATGAGCAGAAATTAAAGCTTTTTTAATTTTTTCTTTATAAATTGTATGAAATAAACATTGCAGAATGGAAAACTATATATTATAAAATATTCTTGAGTTGAAAACTGAAATTATCATTTTTTATTGAAATTTGATATGTGAGACAATAGGTGTCAAATCAAACCCAGAAAAGTGCTCTGTGGTCCAGAAAGAGTTAGAACTGCCAAAAGTGTAGAAGAAAATCTATACATGAAATAGTCCCATTCTTGGGCACACACAATCAAGTATGAGACTCATCAGTATTGGAATCATGATGGTACAATGATAAGAAAATGTTCATGAGGAAATACTGTCACAATGAGACAAATATTTACTAGTTAAATTGTACAAATGTGCCAGAAACCATCTTTGCAATTTAAAGTTGCATTGATTTTACAGCATAAAATGGGCCACATGGAAACAGTTGCCATCTCTCATTTGAATGTGGATACTCTGGAAGTAAAATTTCCATTACTCATAAGAACGTGTTGACACTAGTGTTCCCTCTAATCTGTGCAGTTGCACACTTAATTATTCCAGCCGTGTACATCCTCAACATGTTGACGGCCTTAATTATCCTGGCAGTTCATAGGCTTAAAGCCCAAATAACCAACTGGTAGCATTGCAAAGCAGCCTAATGATTCAATAGGATTGATAGTCTAAAAATAACACACCCCACCCAAAAAAAAAGATGGTAGTGCACATTGCATTGATACTGGTCCACATAAAAAAATTCATTCCCCACATGGATTGAAAAAACTAAAGGGAACATTGTTTAACACAATTAGTTAAGGTAAAGCTCATCAATACTGGACTACTGGTGGTAGTTGTAAAGTTCAAAAATTTATGAGAGCCTATTCTTTGAGTTTTCAATTAAAAGCCAAACATGTTTTGGTGACGGTAAACAAATAAATTGACCAAGACTGTGTTGTGCTAACCGTGGGAGACTGTGGTGGGAATCAGCAGCAAAATGTCTAAAATTTTCACAGTTTGCACCAGATTACTTAAGGCATGGATAAAGAAAGTTATGTATGATCCAGAGCTGTTATGTTAATTTGTAAAATCAATTTGCATAGTATCCTTATTAAAGATTCTATGAAAAGTAGCAAAATTGTCAATGTTATACATAAAATTTAATTGAAAACTATCTTGTGAAACTTATTTCAATCAAGTGTAACATGTATGGCTGACCTCACTAAAGCAAGTCTCCCCAATGGCCAACCTACAAAAGGGGGTGGGTGGGAAGCTTTTGAAGAGAACAAACCATATATAACTGGTTCTTACAAGTAGAAAGATAACTTATGAGAATTTAGCATAGAACTTGAGGGAAGTCAGAGATAATAGATATACTTTTAAACCTCTATGGTGTGATAAATACTTAAGACTTGTGTAGAGTATGTACAGTTCTGATAAAAAAGCTATTTAAATCCCGTGACAAACTATAGGAAAAGTTATGATTCAAGAGTAACTAATTGTTTATTTATTTCAAAACACTAAAATGGACAAAAAAATTAATTAAGCATATGAATCTTATTGACTGACAACAATATGACTATTATAATTAGATGCATAACTATATATCAACAATACAAACATAATCACTATGTGCAATAAGATTAGAAGATTCAATGTTTGGAAAACACAGGCACAGCTTTACTTAAATGTAGTATTATTTTTCTAATAGAATAGTCTGGCTGTGGAATAGTTTTCCTTGAGGCTTGGTAAAAACTGCAACAATGAAAGCCATATGAGGAGATTAGAGATAAGGGTTAGTAATTTGAAAAAGGTTAGTAGTATTAGTAGAAAATGGGATAGTCTAGAGTAGTAATAGTTTTATTTTCATTTTCAAATTAAATGGAAATTTTTTTATGACATATAACAGATACTGTACTGTACTATTACAAATGAACAATAATATTAATATAGTAGCAATTATCGAAATTGTGGCATAGATACAGCCAGACTGTAAAACATTTCATATTACATTAACAACAACATTAGTCCATCATACTCAATAGAATTAATACTATAATATGTGTATACATATAAATTATATTAAAATATAATATCACTATGGCAGTAGCCTAGGCAGTACACTGTACAGGATTACGATAGGTTTAGTCAAAGATATATATTATTTGTATTTCTTTCATTAACCTGTACATTATAACACAAGTCACTTGACTATCATCTCAATCATGCATATATTCTTACCTTTTCGAATTGTAAAGGATAATTTTCACTTTCCTAAATAAATTACAGTCTTATTTGTAAATTCTGTCAGCAACCATCGCCAACCGGAAGTACCAGTGTGATACGAAAAACAGCCTCTCTTCCACCGATTTATATATTAAATCATACAAATTTATTGATAAACTTAATCTTCAATGATAAAAAATATTGATAACTTAAAGATATTATTTTAAATATTTTAAGCCATTTTATTTATTATGTGGAATGAAAATGGCAAGTTTTGGTACAATTCAATTAATTTATTTACGTATTCAAACCAAAGTCTGAAGCATACGCATTTTATAAATCAACATAAAAATATATTTCATCAGTATGAATTGCAAGTATGTGCAAAATTAGTATAATTTTTGAATTGCTGCAGACGTATAGAGGTTTATGATCTATTTGATAGAATTAACTACTCTAGCTTGAATTTTATTCTGATAAGTAATCGATTACGTTTTATGTATAATAAAATAAGATTTAAGAGTCTTGTAGTACAAGATGCTAATATATGCGTGTTACACAGTTTATATATATCAGGCTCATACGCAGAATGTTTGAAAGGAGAGTTCAAATTCGTGTAATCAAAAGCCAACAGATTGTGCGAAGCACAATCAGCAACCAAGTACTACGGGGCCTGGAACAGGCGATTATTTTAAGCCAAAAAATACTAATGCTTCATCAGAAGAATGTTGACTATGTAGAAAACGTTAAATACCATAAGTAGCTGCGCTACAACTATATAAGTATAATTTTTTAGATTACAAAAATAGGGGGTTCGGGCGAAAGTCCTCCCGCGTACATGCCTGTGTGTTGCGAATTATTCTTTCATCTCAGTTTGGAAACACAGAGAGTTGCTCAAGTAAGAAATATAACTTCTCCTTACTTTAGCAGCAAACAGGATCTAATTGTTTATTAAACCCGTTCTCTTGTATGAATAATAAATGTAATTTCATACATTATGTCCCAGAATAGACAGCTGTCTTTTCTATCGGTGAATTGTGTAATTGTGTAATAAGTTAACGTTCGTTCGTTATAGTGTTTGTTTTAGCGCGAATATTGAAATTAAGTGTATCGTAAAGTTATATTCGAAAAGAATAAACAAGTTTTATTAAGTAAGGACTTGTGTCGCTAAAGTTTCGTCGGAACGAAGTTACGGAAAGTTAATTAACAAACGGAGACGTAACAATACTCTGGAATTCTATATTCGTTGGACCTTTTATTTATTTGATAATGCTCATTTACACTGCTGGAAATCCGTGCACTGGAGAATACCACAATGTTTCCCAATAATTAGAAGCTAATCCACTTATCACATTTATATAAATACCGAGGATGCACGAAGTACCAATGCACACAAATTAAACATTTCTTACTAAATTGTGCAAAATATCTGGAATGATGGTCCTTTTGTTATAAGTTATGTAGTCCCTAGTCATGGTCTCCTGAATAAAAATATATATTCAGTATGATAGGTACAAAATTAATTTAGAATAATGATAGTAATTTAAATAATTATTATATAAATAAACTACTGGGTTTATTTATAGAAGCAGTGGACAATAAATCAATGTCTTAAACATACTGGTGCATGTAATCTAAAATTTTAATAATCCTCTTACAATACTCTAAATTTATTCAGCCTAAATAGAAGATATAAACTGAAAAAACTGTGGAAAACATTTGCACTCTTACAACTTCCTAAAAATCCAATATGAAGACTTTTTTCACAATTTTCGAGAAAATTTTCCAGCAGATCTGAAAGTTTTAATAATACTAAACCTTTCTGTTATATAGCGTGCAGTAGATATCTGTTGAGGATATGTCTTATGAAGAAGAAGAAAAAAAATATGATGCCTCCCCTGAATTTTTTTATACTAAATTCAGTTTCTTTGTTGAAACTTGGTTCTTTCTATTAGCATCTCTTTGTCTTACATTGCTAATAAACATATGCTCTCATTATTTTTTAATGTTCAGGTCAAACTGATTTTCCTTAGAACGAAGGGATAGGCCTGTATAATAACAAAAAATTTAACAAGATATTTATTACGAAGTAATATTGTGTTTCTCTAACTACCTGAGTACATGAGATCGAAGTAAATAGTCTGGACACAATGTAAAATACAAAACCACAATATTTATTATAATGTAATACAAAAACAATGTGTTTATTTGCTTTGCACGATGGACTGTTGCTTATACCGGATTGAAACTATTCTTTCGAAGCTGATCTGGCCGAGATCATATACCAGAATGTTTAAATTAAACGTTTACCCAGCTCTATTCATGTGAGTGGACATTTTCATTCTTCAGACATAGGGAAGGCTGTAACATCGAGTTCGCCGCTATTTATATATTTATCACAGAAGCCTCTAGAAATGTCTACAGCCTCAACATCAATGAATTGCAAACACAACGTACAACTCTTGCCGAATTACATAACCAAGCTTGTCATAACTATCGCCTTTAGAATAATTGCTTTTAATTATCTTGTTATGAAAAACTAAACAATCATGAAATATTAACTCACAAAATAAATTAAATAATAATGTCTACACTAAACACTTTGTATATACAACAGTGATGTATCCTCAAATGGCGTAAGAATTTCTACCAAAGTAATGAAATATCTGGGAAAGTATTTTTTTTCGAAGTGTTATATATATATAAACATGCATTTTCTGCCTTCTTATATTAATAGCGTATTATTCTAAATTTATCAGTTATTTCTGAGTATATGCAGTTTTCTATGAAATGTGGCCAAGAAAGTCGTTGTTTTGATGTTGTTCTAGCTGTCTTTGTTCTATGTCATACTATCGAGGTCATACCTGTTTTGCCCATGGAGGGAATAGATGTACTACTGCACATTGT
This sequence comes from Limulus polyphemus, assembly GCF_000517525.1. NCBI lineage: Eukaryota > Metazoa > Arthropoda > Merostomata > Xiphosura > Limulidae > Limulus > Limulus polyphemus. The sequence continues at coordinate 254,755 of NW_013666942.1, forward strand.
ACAAGAATGTTGATAGCGTTATCATTCAACGGTAGGTCAGATAGTAGGTCACTAAACGAGCGGGAGCAGAGAAAAAGTTAAGTCAAGTGAAAGAGAAGTTCAGTCCGAGAAAAGTTAGAAAACGTGAAGTTGGCCATCGTGGGAATAAATAGCCTTAATGGTTGATATTTTAAAGTGAGATTAACAGTCTGATAGAGATAAGGAGAATAATTTGTCTTGTCAAAGGGTGTTCTAAACTAACTGAACCAGCCTGTGTGGACTATGACGGAAAAAACAATTATTGGAAGTTCAGTATACAACTGAGGTAACCACGAGGCAACATTAGTGAATTATTCACCGATACTATTGTGATAAAAGTAGAGAAAAATAGGTTGGCTTGTCAACTGGATTCTAAAGCAATTGAATTAGCCTATGTAGACTTTTGACATGAAAAGAGAACTGTATAGGGTTTAAGACACAACAGTGATCCCCATAGTGTAAAAAACAAACAAAAATAACTGTACATACATTTATCTTGTTTTGAATATTTTATTTTAAAACAAGTGGAGTGCGTGCTGTTGGTTTATTGTTCGAATTCATTGCCAACAAGTCCAGACACCTAATGTAGAAGAATCCTCCGCCCACACTCACACATATACATATATAAAAATTCTGACAACCACATAATACAACACAGTGATTTCATAAATTAGTTGTTTTTCTCAATGAAATCAGAAATATATGGCCAAAAGTTAGTCATAGAATAAAAAAGTAAACATTGTTAAACAGCAGCCTTCCCACTTCGGCCTGACACAGCAAGAATAAAAGAAATATTAATGTTCTCCTCAAGCTTACTGTTGAGTCATCAGAAGAGCTAAAAGGGTGGTAATTTTCAGTTTATATAACATAAATAATAACAGAGCAAAAAATTTAAGGACATGTTGCTTCATCTTGGCTTTTCATACACTAAACTAAACTTCCAGATAAAAATTTAATACTCAAAGCCAGTCCTTATCATTCAAAAATGTATTAATTTTCCCTTGAACTCCCTTAAATTTACTGCATTAATCACATCTCAAGGAAACCCATTATATAAACAACATGCCATAGATGAAGATGACTCCTACCCTACCGAAAGTTATATTTGTGTCCCCTAGTCCTACTATTCTCACCATTAATTAGGAAAAAGAGATGATGTATCACCAATATCAATTCTCTTAACAATCTCAAATATCTCAATCAGATGTCCTCTAATTCTTCTTTTTTTCAAGATAAAACAATTTCAGAGGTCTTAACCAGTTCTTGTTTGACAACTTTCAATCCCAGGTATTATTTTAATAGCCATCCTTTGAACTCTTTCCAACAATTCAATGTCCTTCAAAAGGCAGGGATCTCAAGACTGAACACAATATTCCAAATACAGTCTAACTAGTAACACACGCAATGAAATTATAACTGCTGAGAATGCCGCTGAGCCACTGGGGGGCAATGGCCTAGGAACACCAAGATCCTTTTCTTCCTTAACACTGTCAAGGCTATTCAAATTTTGATATCCCACTCTTATTATCTTGCATGTGTTATAACTAAAAGCTATCTGCCGTTTATTCGCCAAGTTCATCAAATAATCTAATTTTTGCTATCTGTAGTGCTCCGACCATCAATTTGCAAACTCTGAAATGACAACATAGTTGCTACATGACTTGACACTACTTGATTTTTGGAAACTTTAATCAAAAGCTCTGGTGGGGAAATTAAGCTATTCTTAAAAGTTTTCATACACATTTGTGTTTGAAAGACGGCCCTTCAGAGCAGCTATATATAAAACAGGAGGTCATTTGTCAACGTAAAGCATAAGTTCCAGGCTGAACAGTGAAATAATTAAAGATAGCTACTTATATACTGTAGAAAATATCCACAATAATAAGCCTGTTTGTTGTTGACTTGTTTGTTTATTTGACAAGTTTACCTCCCTCTGGTCTCTTACACATTCTCCTTTGCTTTCACTCATGGGTTTTCAAAATTGCTAATATCGTTTTCTCACGTTTATGATGTGAACGTTTGACCTACTCAGGGAACAAGAAGACTAACTTACTGTTTCGCCAGTTCCAGTGAATGACAATAAAATTAATTCAAATAATAAATAAATGATTAGTTATAAAAATCATAAATGAAAAAATAATATTGTGTTGTTGATTATTACTTTAAAAGGCTGAGTTGTAAATGACCTAATTAAAATTGAATATGATTGCAATTCACTTACATTATTTGTTTCATACTTAGTTGTGATGCATGAAAATTGATGATGTACATGGTACCTAGACCACAACTATGTCTATTGTATCCGACATGGTGGACCCTATAAGTATTATTGGGTGAAATACCTTGTCAGTACGGGATTTGGCAGATATAGTGTGGATGATAAATTATAACATATCCATATTTTCTTTCGCTCATGGGTTTTAAGAATTACCGTTAACCCACCGGTGGACCTCTTGAATTCTAACGACAATTTTTTTGTTTTCTTTTCAATATGGGTTTTATGTTACTTCTTTGAATATTAACTAACAAATATTTTGGGTCTAATTACTACAGATTATCATTTCACAGTTTTAATGGTAAAGGTTTGCAAAAACCAGCGTTGGAAAAAAAAATCACATACAAGCGGCTGAAGTCTTGAAACTTGGGTCTGCACGAATAATTAAAAGTGAGAGCGAAACCTTAACAGTTTTATAATTCAGCCGACAGGTGACCAACTGATGGGAATAACAACAGAAGTTGAGGTGTACGTTGAGTAACGTAATCACTGATTATCCACTGGTAAACCTACACGTTGCATTAAGTTTGTACTTTCGTTGTTCAAATGATATAGTCAATAATATAACGAAGTTTATATTATAATTGCTGTGATAAAGATTATTTTATAAGCTATTTTACACAGTAATTGTATTGCACTACACTGTTGTGTTTGTCTCGTACTCGTATTGGGATATGTGGATCTTAGATCACTAGATTATACATAGTAGATGTTTTAATTTTACTTTTTATTTAAATTTCGTTTTACCCTGTTTAGGACTCCCAATTTATAATTAAAGTTAAACAAAGTACTTTTTATTTTAAGAAATTGATGCCAAGGGCTTAAATCTCTTTTCTACTTGTAACTGTAAGTTGTAAAAAGACGTATGTTTTGGAATATAATTATTATTATTAATAATAGTAATAGTAATATTAGTACAGCAAATGTACTACATTCTAAAACTCGGATGAATTGGGAAACTAAAGTTTAATATACTCTGTGTAATCATATATTAAGTGACAAAGTATATTTGTTTTCGTGATGAGTAATAATAGTATTAATTGTAGTGTAGTTTGAGTCTTATTCATAACACAAGTTGTATTTATTACTTTTTGGTTTGTTACCTTAAAAGCACATTAATTTAAAGTGTTACTGGTTTAAACTGCTGCATGTCATTTATTTGTGTGAAAATTTATTTCTGCTTGGGTTTTACTGAAGGAAGTTTACCTCAAACAGATTCAGAGAAAGATGAAATTGATACCAAATCTTTTGTTCTTCACTTTACTGTATTTAACACCATTTACTGTAAAAAGCAAGGAATCTGAAGATAAAGAAGTTCCTGTAGAAGAAGAGCTTTATGGAGTGAAATATCCAAATAGCTGTGAAGGTATTTTAGTATTTTTGCATCTACATGTTTAAAAGAGACAAAAAAAAGTCTAACTGGTAATGAAGCTGTGCTTACTTCTAAAATTTAATTTTTGAAAAATATATAAATAGATACAGCAAAGATTATTATCAGAAAGAATTTTTATGTCTTCCAAATGCATTTTTGTAGAATTTTAAGAAGGTATCTTCTACAATTACTTCCATAATAAAATTAGTTTTTTTTATGACAATTGTATTTATAGCATATGTGAAGTAGAACTTGAAGCTAAGTGTGAATGAAAATATAATGCATAAGAAAATATCAACATTCTACTTGTATTTGCAAAAAAAAAATAAATAAATTGATATAATTACTTATAATAATGATTTCTTTGAAATATAGTTAATTTAAGAATTGTCCAGTAGTTTCAAGTATTAAAAAAGTACAGGTGACTTGATTCAGATGCTTAAAACTGTTAGATGTTTGGGTGTTTTTTTTTATTGGCGAAAGGGTCATTTGCAGAGTGGTGCAGCTATGGAAATTCTCCATAGGCATTAAAATCTATTTTGTATTTTAAATTTTTATATTTAATATAAATAAGTGAGCTTGCAATTTTCAAATCCCTCAAGTTTGTTTACACCATTAAAATTAAATCCAACATCAGTTCAGTGTCATGTGGCCTTTTTCTGTTTCACTTTCTCTTGTCCCTGTCAAGAGGTCACACATGTGGTTCATCTGCCATGTCATTGGTTCCATAAATGATCCAGTATTTTTTATAGCCAATTATTTCCTTAGTTATTGACTTTGAATCATCCCACCTCCCCTTGAAGCCTCAGTAATGAGTCATCTCTTTATAAATGCATTTCCTAGTCTTCTTTGGTATGCTTTGAAATTCTTCAAACTTGTCCAGGTCACAAAATAGTCTGTCTGATTTTTTTGATTTATTTTCTTTCTTCATTTCAATTTTCTTTATTGGGCAGTCGATTGAAATTGAGTTTGTACAAGTATAAAAGTGGTAGGGTAAAGGAAAAAGAGAAAACGTAAGTAATCAAGAACAGCATAAATGAGTTATTAAAAGCATTTTTAGATATTTATTTTTGTAGTTTTATGTTTACAATACGGTTGATGTTTTTTTGTAATGTCCGTATAACTTTTATGTAGGCTTGGTCGGAAGAGCAGGCCTCCCCCAAGAACTTTTGCATAGATATGTACTGGTGTTTATTTAGGTAATGGAATGAGAAAGGTTATGAATGAAAACTTGAATATCAAGTGTAATACATTTTAAGTTTTGTTAGAGATATAAACTTGTTGAATGATTTTACTGACGATTGTTTGGATTATTTTAACCATTTCACTGCCATGGATACACGTCTCTATGTGGAGCACAACCTTGAGTACATATGTGGAACACAATACATGACTTTTGCTTTAGCCTTGAAAAGTGTGATGTTAACTGTTTGTAAGTTTGGAATGTACCACCTTAAAGAAAGGTTTTTCTCCTTCAAACTTCCCAAAGTTTACCAGTTTTAAGTCTCAGATAAGTAATAATATACTAAAACATGCTCATTTTTGTTTTTCTAAATATATACTTGCACTAAACAAGTTAAAAGGTTTATAGTATAGCATATTGGTTTTAACATTATGGTTGGTTGTTTTAGTAGGCTAAAAATCTTATTTCTCTCATCTTTCTTTTTTATGCTCTTGTGTTCTAAGATCAATTATAAAATCAAGAACAATGGTTAGTTTATAGATTAATCATACAAAGTTCGTACTATATATAACTTCCCTCTTTGCCTTTATCATACATGTTACCTTGGAAACTTTGTTAACATTTATAAGGTTTGACAGCTTGTGTAAAAACTGTTTACATTCAGTAAGGATAACTAATTTTTAAGGATTTATTTTATATCTTCACCAATTAAAATGAAAATGGCACATTATTATTGTAGTTACTTTGCATCATATATTATGAAATTATGTAGTAATATATTTGAATATTACAGATGAAGAGTTGAAATGGTTTTATAATCTAATAGTAGAAGTTAGAATATAATTCTACTAAATATTTTGTTTTCCAGTGTGCAAATATTTAGTTGTGGAACTGGAAAATCGTTTGAAAGAAACTGGAAAGTCACATGATGTCATTGAAATAGGTTATGAGCTAGATGATTCTGCAAGAAAGAAAACTAAATACAAAACATCGTGAGTATCCGCTCATGTGTTACTGATCAGAAGTTCTTTGTATAGCTTAGTTTTACATTTGTTATATTTTTGACCTAGAGAGAGGGGTGTTGTTTCTATTTTCATCTGTATACTTTTATGATTACGTGTTTTCAGTAATGAGGAAAATAGCTAGTTTGATAAAAGTATAAATAAGTGAAGATACTGCTCTTTGAATAGAAATATAGTGGTTTTTGTCTGAAAACTATTTTAAAGGACATTTGTTTGAAACTTAATTTGTTTGGTTTTCTTTTTTCTCATCTTTAAAAATGTGCACACCAGCTTCATGTACATCTAACTGTTAACTTAATATTTAAATTACATTTTCTCATTCCAGAACATTTTAATTTGGGAGTAGTATATTAAAGTTCTGAGTTGTTATAAAACAATTAAAAGACGGTGTCCAAAAGGCTCTATATCACATCGTTCATTAAACAGGTCATTTTATTTTTCCACTCCTTGTACGTTAAAGATGTGTAATATATACTTTTGTGTCAAAAGAAATCAATTTCTACTGCTGTATCGATGGTTATAATTTTCACAGACGTAACTGTTTGAATTATGGAACATTCATGTAACTAATAGTCATGTTGGTATAAAACTTTTTCTTATTACATATTAATAGTAAAATTTGATATCCGTGTTTATTGCATTTGCACAATAGTTTTTTTTAAATAAGTGTCTACAGTTCAGATTGCTGCTGGTACACAAAGGAAACAGACATTTTGTACTGTATTTAAAAACACCTCTTTGTGAATGTTATAAAACACAATTAAAGAGGAGGATGCTACTCATAACACACTAAGTTTTCAAGAACTTGAATGAAGTGTATTATAATCATAAACATGGGAAAACTTTTTTATTTTTACTTTTTTAATGGAATTATTCTTAATTTATCAACATTTAAACAAAACTGTTACTTATTTCTGTAAGAAAGTAATTTTAATGAAGAATAGGTGAATGATTACACAATGTAAATGTGTTATACAGTTAAATGGAATGCTTGTTTCAGTGTAAGCACTGATATAAATTGTCTAAATGTGTTATACAGTCAAATGGAATGCTTTTATATCAGTGCTTACACTGAAACATTGTCTTGTTTAACATTGTCTAAATGTGTTATACAGTCAAATGGAATGCTTTTATATCAGTGCTTACATTGAAACATTGTCTTGTTTAACATTGTCTAAATGTGTTATACAGTCAAATGGAATGCTTTTATATCAGTGCTTACACTGAAACATTGTCTTGTTTAACATTGTCTAAATGTGTTATACAGTCAAATGGAATGCTATTATATCAGTACTTACATTGAAACATTGTCTTGTTTCGGTTTGACTGCAGTTCTCGTTACTGCTTACAAGTCTTTATGGTTGGTTAATTCTTTGAGCTTTTAATTCATTTTCATAATAAAAATAGTAGAAAGTGATTAAGTGATCCAAAAAATTTTACATGTACATATAATTAAGGCCATTGTAAAATGTAATTGGTTCATTGCTTAGTTCAGTGTGTATTAGCTGATATATAATCTCTTATCTTCAGATAACATATTTGTAAATTAATGATGAAACATTTAATTAGTAAATGTCTTCTTTCATCTTGTTCTGATGTTTGTGTGTTTAATTTTTTTAATGTTAAAGATTTTAAATTTAGATCGAGTGATTTTTATAACACTTCTGAAAATCTTTTGTGTTCACGAAAATTCAAAGTTGTTAGAATAGTATGTTAAGTTTGCTTTTTTTACTATGGCAGAATCATTTATTCCCCGTGCACAACTATTATTTACTGTCAATTTTTCTATAATGTTGGGTTTTTTCTTCAAAAGTTTCAAAACCCTAAAACAGTTTGCTTATGATTTTACACTAGAATCCTTTATTTTCTGATGTAATATTCATTAATCTTTTAGTAACACTCAAAAATTGCTCGTACAAAGTGTTCAGGCCTACTGCTCTGAATTACGTGATTTATTTATCTTAACATGTGTATATGCAGGGCACAATTTACAGGCATCTTGTGTTCTAAACGTATTTGGTATAAGTCTTGGAGCTTCTCAAACATTCACAGTTCTGATACGTGTGAAAACAGAGGAGAATCTTTTTTTATTATTGTTATTACAGTTAAACAGTGATATACAACTGCAAAAGTAAAGTGGTGAATATCAGAGAATCCATAGGATTTATTACAAAACGTGTGAAAGTAAATTATCATGCTGAAGTATGCCACCAGTCGACAGAGAGATTTCTGGCAATACACGATATGATTGAAAAAGGTGTGTTTTGAAATATAGCTATTGTATATAGTAATATAGTAATGGTTTCATAATGTATTAGAAAAGTAGTTTAAAGAGTTAATATTGTACAAAGCTGTCAGTGAAATTTTTGTATCTGAACTAAAAGTTCCTCTGTTGGAAGAAGGATAGAAACCTCTGGTCTGCACAACACATGACCATTAGAAAGTTTTCTAATGTTTTCTTGGGATGCATTTTGTGCATATATAAGGGATATAGGGAAGAAAGGTTAGTACATGCTGTAGATTCTATGTCACAGCACAATAAAAGGGATTAATAGCTGATTTCTGGTATGGATAGTAAAGACTTTTACCATAGAAATTTAAATAGTATAGTGTTTTCCAACTTGTCATCTTACAGTTGATATTTACTGTTGAATTTGCATGAACCTTCTAACAAATTCAACATATACGACATTATATATTTTAAAATGCTAGTTGAAGGGCTTCAGTATTATTGAACTAATGTATGTATTGTTGCAACCAAACATATTTCTTTTATATGTTTTTCTTGTTATTCAGAGAGTTAAGACTTCTTGACTCGCTTGATGGGATCTGTGATAAACTTCTGGATTACAACATTCACAAGGAGAGGGAAGATAGCACCCGTTTTGCCAAAGGAATGAGTACTACTTTCAAAGTGTTGCACGATCTTGTGTAAGTGTAGTAGTATAAATTATAATGACTTCCTTCTTAAAGCTTAAAGACTGTATAACACATGTTAAAGTTTTTATTTCTGGCATGGCTGTATTGCACAGAGATGTGAAAAGTGAGCTTGAGCAAGATTTGAAACTATAACCTGTTATCCGTATAATGCTGTATGCACAACACTGCAAAGATAATAATATAAGCACATAGAAACAATGAAATTAACTTGTCATGGAGGTGGATAACATTTTGCATTGCAAGTGGAGTCTTTTTGTTTTTAAATAGTTGATGATTGTACCTACTTCAAAATTCTACCTAACAGACTTGCTATGTGAAATGTTGAAGTTTGTTTATTTTAATTTTAGTAGTACGTTTTATTAAGTATAATTCAGACATTTGAATCTGGCTGAAGTAACTAATGAATGTAGAGATAGAAACCCCTGTTTGGAAAATTACTATGAACATATGTTCTACTTACTAACTAAAACTTCCTCAATATCCTATACCTTTTGTGTTTTATGTTTTTATTCATTAATTAATATATCATGAAATACTGATAGAAATATACTTAGGAGTTTTTAAAATAAATATAATGGAGAAAGATTGATAACTGAGGTAAGTGATTTTTCTGAAGATTATCAGAAAATAGAGGAAGGTATGACAGGTTAACAACATAGGTCATCATCAGGTACCATAGGTCATCATCAGGTACCATAGGTCATTAAAATTCGATGACGAGGAACCCACTTTGAGACTAATAATGGCTGGAGACGACTTGAATGGGTAATGAAGAAAAACTTTAATATAGGTTTAACATAACAGCAAATGTACGATGTTTCGACAAGGTTTTGTCATTAAGTTTGAATATCTAACTGAGCTATCAGGTCTTGAATGCTTGAAGTCTCAGTTTTTGGTTTGTGTCATATATTAACTGTGATTCAGAATGTTTTATTATAATATGTACTGTGAATGAAATGTTTGTGAGATTGGTAGCCTGTCTAACGACGATAGGCTAATCCGTTGTAAGACTGATGTATAAACACCTATGTTTGACATGATTACTGACTTGTAAGTTAAAATGTTTAATTCGTTAGTTGTGTTTTTATAAAACATTCTATTTTAAATGAGTTGGAATAATTATTCTTCAATCTATAGTTCTATTTATACAAGATGACACAGCTGTGTTTTGGCAAAATGAATTTGAATTTCTACATAGATCTCCGTAGCCATTTTCGTAGGTACAATGGAAAAGGGTGAGGTTTTCTGAACATCGGATCACCTTGTGGTTGTTTTGATTTCATCACATGGGTGGATAGGGTAACCTGCACATAGATTTTTATGTTTTGTAAATTAACTCTTTATTTTCAATACATCAGGAATACCAGTCTATGACATATCTAGAACTGGTTAACTTGCTTACAGATTCTACATCTTTGTTGCACATGCTGTAATAAATTGTATTAGTTTTTGTCTCATAACACTATGGTGAAACTATTGCAATAAATAAATATATATACACACACACACACATGTATCTGCTACATGTAATAATTTAGTCGTTACAGTGATAAGTAGTTGAACTAATAGAATTTCTGTTGCGCCCAGTATATTTATCTTGGTTACCAGTATGGGTGTAGTACATAAACTAAAATATTTTTACACATCTGGTTTAGGTTAGTACCGTATTTTTGGGTGTATAAGATGCACTTTTTTAC
>NW_013666942.1:266277-270358 GCF_000517525.1 Limulus polyphemus
AAATACAGTATATCTGAATTGCCTACGTGAAATTAAACAGTTCCAATTGTTATTGAAATTGTAATGTATTTTTGCATAGTATAAAATAAATTAATGTATTTTTAACTTTTGTTCTTAAACATGTTATTAAACCTATCTGTACAGTGACAAAGGAGTAAAGGTTGACCTTGGAATTCCACTTGATTTATGGGACAAACCATCCGCTGAAGTTTCACAGCTAAAAACTCAGGTAACTCAACAATATCATGACAGAAAAATACAAAATCAAGGTATTGCAATTAGTGAAAATTAGTTTTTTGTGCATTAAAGTGACCATGTTGGACAAATAAGAGCCTGAAAACATCACGGATACAGCACTTTTGTAAAAAAAAAATAATATTATAGTTCTATATGAATAGAGGTTGGGCATGGCCTAGTGATTAGCTTGCCCAGACTATGAATCCAAGGATTAGTGGTTTGTAACCTGTTGCAAAACATGCTTCACTACTTGGGACTTTGGATGTGATCAAATCTGACCATTAAGTCCAACAAGAATTGTCCAGGTATCTTCTCTCTAGTGTTTTCAAAATTATCTATGTGCAGATATCCCTATACATGATTTAAACATGAATATGAGACTAAAGTGGATAACATTAACAGTGTTTGTACATGAATATGAGACTAAAGTGGATAACATTAACAGTGTTTGTACATGAATATGAGACTAAAGTGGATAACATTAACAGTGTTTGTACATGAATATGAGACTAAAGTGGATAACATTAACAGTGTTTGTACATGAATATGAGACTAAAGTGGATAACATTAACAGTGTTTGTACATGAATATGAGACTAAAGTGGATAACATCAATAACAATATTTGTACATGTAAAATACTGCAAATGAATAAATAAAAAAATTTGTCAAATGATTCATGCCATTTCGTTTTTGTACACCTCCCAGTTGTTATTGGTGTCAATATGAATATCAAATTAATATATAATATTTAGTTTGTAGAAATTGTTATAAAGCAGTGCTACTGTAGTGTGTAACTGTTTTAGTGCTAATATTGATTAACTACTGTTTGTCTCACTGAAGTGGCTGTTCTGCATCGCAGGTTGATGAAACAGAAAGTCGAAAAAGTCCAAAATAATGTCTTGTTGAAATGGCAAGATGCTATTTTTTTATCAGTGTGTGATGACTCGTCAGGATGTGGCATGTATTTATGAACGTTTACCACACATCATGCTTACATCACTTGAACATGTGGTAACTTTTCCCCATGATGTGATAAATTAGGAAGAAAATACTGTATCTTTTGCATTAGTTACAGCTACTATTAGTAGTGGGATTAATAATAGTTTATCTTTCAGTATATTGCAGGAACTGCCTCACGGTGGTTATTTTACATTGTATAGCTCATCAACTTGAACATTTTGTTAGCAACAAAAGAAAACTAAAGGTCTAAACTGTGATGGGTTAACTATGATATACAAACACTATTACTATAGTCCGAAGGCTTACGAGAGAGTTTAAACCCATCGAAGAAAATCTACTGAACCCTCATGTCTTCCAGGAACAAGATTTGCTAGCCTTGAAGAAAGACTATGAAGTTTGGGTAAATTGTTTTCAACAAACTACCACTCTTGGTAGTACAAGTAGGGACAGCTGATGTTAAGAGTAGATACACGTTCATCTCGCGAGAGATTTATTTTTCTTCTCGTATATATATACCTGAATTTGTGAGCAGATTGGGGTTTAAACTCCAGACAAATTCTCTCACTCTAGCCGAATTTGTGGATTTTTCTCAACACAACAACTTTGAGATCACTTAGCTTGCTGAAAATCTCCAGAACTTCTTTGCTTTGAGATGTGGTAATGGAAAGTGTGAAGGTGTTCTTCACAAGAATTATGGTGATCTTGAAATGGAAATCAGTGAATTATGGTAACTTTCAAATGGAGATCAGTGTTATACTGGATCTAATGTCAGGGAGGCTACGGCTGGGCATGGGCTAGTGATTAGATTGCTAAACTGTGGATTTGAGGGTCCATGGTTCATGTTCCATTGCTGCAAGATCACATCTCGCACTTTTGGGGCTATGGGTATATTATGTTTGAATCCCACTATTGAATTAAAGAAGTCCAAGAGTTGGCAGTGGGTGCAATTGAATAGCTGGCTTCCATCTACTTTATCTGTTTAAAAATTAACGATTTGGTTGGATTGAAAATATATATATGAAAATGAAAAATATTTTTTAATTATCTTTTTTACCGAATAATATTTTTTTTTAAATTCACAAAACGATGTATGACAGCCAGATCAAGGGCTATTTAGTGTTTCTTAGACTCTAAAGCAATATAATTTGGGAAGATAGAATATTTAGTTTACTTGCCTGAGAGCAGGTAGCTCAGAAAGCTAATGTAGAGCCCTACAAGTTACAGCTAATTAATTTACCACTTCATCTACGAAATGGCTAAGTGTGGCCCAGTGGTTAGCATGCTGGACTGTGGATCCAAGTTTCTATTGTTCTCAGCTCATTTCTGCAAAATATTGGACCTGTGGGTGCGTTATAAGAGTGAAAGTGGTCAAATCCCACTAATAGTTTAGAGTATACCACAAGTTGGAGTTGAGTGGTGTTGACTAGTTGCCTTCCCTTTGGTACATCACATCAAAATCATGGACAGCTTGCATATGTATTACTCGAGCAGCTTTGTGCAAAATTCAACAAACAACAACATAATTTATCAAGACAACATTGTGCCAATATTTTTATAAATATGAGAGCACTGGTTTTAAGCCTTCATATTCCATTGTTAATTTATGGAAACTTTGTAAGTGTTTCGTAGTTCCTGTTTCTAACATACAAACTAAGAAAATAATTAGATTAAAAAAAAGAGATTCAGTAAAACCTTTGGAAAATTATGTCTGATAAAAAAAGGCAAAAAAGGAAGCTTGAAGATAGTTTCTACTTAGTTTTATTTGAGATAGTAATTACATTTAAGAAAACAAACTACTAGGAACTGCTATGAAACTTGTGATAAACTGCTTGTAACCTACATAAGGTAATCTATCATTTCTCTGTTTTTTTTCTTCAGTGTGAAAGTCTTATTGAAAAACATGAAGGAGATATTGAAAATTGGTACTTTCATCATCAAGATGTTCCTTTAAGACAGTACTTGTGTATTGACAGAGCTTTGAGAAAAGGTGATGACGGTAAGTTATAAATTATGGTACTTCATTGCTTAAAAAACGTGGATTATATGTACCGTTTTTTTTGTTTGTTTGCAAAACAAGAAAGGAGTACTCGGCATTTGAGAAGCTCATTTAATTATCTAGTAATGGTCACTCTGAATGCTGAGAAATGATATGATTTTGTTGTAAATATACTCTCAACAAGAAGTATTATGTTCAATCAAGCATCTGACATTAAAGTCAGTGGACACTTTGTCAGCATGAATCTGGTTTACAAACCATAAGTAAGCTCACTATTTCCTCTGTTTTTTTTTATGCTCTCACTGCTTAGCAGAGCAGGCCATGGTGGTTTATCCCTGTCTGCCCTAATATTGTGGACAGAATATCTCAAGAGGTTTGTCTCTGTCTGCCCTAATATTGTGGACAGAATATCTCAAGAGGTTTGTCCCTGGCTGCCCTAATATTGTGGACAGAATATCTCAAGAGGTTTGTCCCTGGCTGCCCTAATATTGTGGACAGAATATCTCAAGAGGTTTGTCCCTGGCTGCCCTAATATTGTGGACAGAATATCTCAAGAGGTTTGTCCCTGTCTGCCCTAATATTGTGGACAGAATATCTCAAGAGGTTTGTCCCTGTCTGCCCTAATATTGTGAACAGAATATCTCAAGAGGTTTGTCCTTGTCTGCCCTAATATTGTGGACAGAATATCTCAAGAGGTTTATTCCTATCTGCCCTAATATTGTGGACAGAATATCTCAAGAGGTTTGTCCCCATCTGCCCTAATATTGTGGACAGAATATCTCAAGAGGTTTGTCCCTGTCTGCCCTAATATTGTGGACAGAATATCTCAAGAGGTTTGTCCCTGTCTGCCCTAATATTGTGAATAGAATATCTCAAGAGGTTTATTC
>NW_013666942.1:271162-276345 GCF_000517525.1 Limulus polyphemus
GGACAGAATATCTCAAGAGGTTTATTCCTGTCTGCCCTAATATTGTGGACAGAATATCTCAAGAGGTTTATTCCTGTCTGCCCTAATATTGTGGACAGAATATCTCAAGAGCGAATAGATGGATTTTTACCAAAATTATACAACAGCGTACTACATACAAAATTCTGGACCTGATTAACTTTTGTAGGTCAAGGTCAAAGTGGTGGCATAGGTATTTCATAAGCACAGTTTGCACGTATTAATATATATGAGTAAGAAAAACGTAAGGTGATTGAATTATTTGTTGTAAATACAGAGCATAGATTTTAATGTTTAAAAAAACAAAAACGTGGTTGTTTGTAGGTAATATTATGAAAACATAGTATTGTGTGAGCAGTAAACTTTACAGGATTTGTAAAGTTTAAATATTGAAAATGTTTTATTTTGTTACTGATCCCTTAGCCTGCTTAGATGAAGTTTTTGTGCCAAAGAAAGAAGATAAAGATACTGATAAGAAAACGAAAACTGAAAGAAAAGAAGATAAAACTAAGGATAAGAAGAAAAAGAAAAAGAAGCTCAAGGGAAATTCAGAAGAGGAACATGAAGTGAAGATAAAAAATGATGAATTGTGACCCATGAACTACCAGTATTTTTTAATCAATAAGAACGGGGGGATTCAGTAAATCTTTTGGAAAGTCATGTTTGATAAACAAAGAAAAAAAAAAGAAAGCTTGAAAATAATTTCCAATTAGATTTATTTTTACCTTTTTTTATTTTTTTTTTATCATTCAGGGTTGCCCGAAAGTTATAGCACTCTAGAACATCAATAAATGAAATACATTTCCTGACAGCAATCTTTATCCAGATAAAATACTATAAACGCAAACATAAAGATCATAGTACACTTTTTATACTGTGGTATTGTTTATGAAATAAAAAGAAAATGAAGAAAAAAAACCCATTATTGATGAATCAGAGTCCTGTTAATACTTTATACAGATCTTTCTTTTATAAAAAAAAATATTCTGAGAAGCTGTTTTAATTAATAGCTAATTTGATTGTACAGTATTAAAATATAAAAGGCCACATGTTTTTTACTTGACTGTGTAGTCTTCCCTTGAATATATATTTATCGCTTGAAACTTCAACTGGCATCGCATTTAGAATTAAGAAATTCTTATTTTTTTTATAGATACTTAAAACTATCAAGTATTTAACAATAGACAAGAGTTCTAAGTTTCATTAATTACTTGTTACATGTGTGCTAGTTAATTCACTTATTTTGTGGGTAAATGTATTTTTTAATTGAGAATTGGAATTTTTTTATAATTATGCAAATCATGGTATACTTAGATGAATATATTTCTGTTTTACATGTTAAAAAGTATTAGATTTTTGTTCACAAAATTTTTACAAAGTCTACTTTTTACAGAAATAAGAGTCCTTTTACAAAAATGTTAGTTTGTTTCAAATTTAAATAATGCAAATATAAAGTTTCAGTTAATTGAACAGTAACTATTTATGGTTTCAGCTTTTAAAACATTTACCAAAGTTGCCAGGACATTTATACCAATGTTTTTTAAAATAAACTAAAATGATTTAACCTTTCCATGCTGTATGTTAGTAAAAACTTAGATTTTGTATAAATTTTGATTGTAAAAGAAAAAAAAAGCAAGTTATTGGGAATGCTTTTATTTACAATTTCCAACCACTAACTAAAAATGTGTACCTTCAGCATTGGTGAAATGTTTCAGAATATTATAAAATCTGTATCTAAGTAATGTAAAAAACAAAAAATATAAAGTCAGTATTCTGATTCCTCATGAATTAAAAAAAATTAGTTACGCTGAATACTAACTTAAAATCTAATATTCAGTTTAAAAAATTTAATGAGTTGTTGTGAGTAATTATCTCTAAACATCTGTAACTAAAAGTTATCATTAATCTTAATAGTTATTTAATAAGGATACTGGCACTATTACACTTCTGTTTATACATCTATTTTGGTCTTCTTTTAAAATGTATTCACTTTTATTGAATTATGTTAAAAAGAAGAATTAAGAAATATGAATTCTGTGTGATCAGATTTTTCAATATTTGTTTGGATTCACCTTTGTTGCCTTTTTCTATTTTCTAGAAAAGTCCTGACAGTGGAATATGTCCAGTGTTGAATTCTGAAATTGATACAGTTTCTTTTACACTACATTTCAATGAAATCTTTTGTTTTGAATATAATGAGGATTATTCATTTTGTTTTAAGAGTAAACAAGGGTTTTAAGTTTAAAAAAAAAGCATATTTGTACAAGTCATTGATTACTTAGCAACATTTACAGCATCAGTGAAATGTGTTTGTACATTGTACAAAAAAATAAGAAGATAAAACCATGTTTAATTTCTGGTCATCTTCCTTTCTTGATAGATGTCTAAAATGTAACTTCTGTTGATAGGCCACTCTGCATGAGACATACCTGTACTTATATAAGTCCACATTTATTTGGAGCCGAAAAGGAAAGAAAAGGTTTGATAAGTTGAATGTTTGAAGGTTTTCGTGGTGAGTTTGAGTAATGACTCAACACTGTAGACATAAAAGGTGTATATATATGAAGACTAGAGCTGGTCAGTTTATGGAATTTGCTATTTGATTAATCATCAAGGTCATTAATTGATTATTCTCACATGAGACTTGGATAGTCAGGATAATCAGAAATATTAATTTTAATTATTTGATAATTTCTGTGAGTCATAACTCCAATCAGTTAGGCTGAATTCATAAAAAATAAACATGGTGAAATCATGATGGTAATGTTTCGATTACTTGGATAATCGGAAACACTGATTTTGATTAGTTGGTTATTTTCGCAACCTTAATTGATTTAATTTCAATTTCGAGGTTATTTTACATAAAACTAATCAATGTAATAGGTAATGAATTAAATGAGTTAATTGTCCATCTCTAATAAACTGTATCATGGCTTAACATTGTAGGCTGAAAGTGGTGAAAAAGTGATGATGACGCGAGAAAAAATAACTAAAAGAACACTGCACCAAATATATATATATAAATATTGAAACTGTAATGTTTTTGAATATTTCAGAAGCCATTATCATACAAGAGTAAAACAAATCAGTCAATTAATATCAATCTAAGGGATCTCGTGGCTGAAACTAGGACTTGTATTTTCAGGCTAACCTTTACTGCATATGAAAGTATCCACAATGATTTCTACTTATCTTTTGCTTTTATTTAAGGCTTTGAGAACATTACTTAGTTACAAGATTTAGTGCATTTTTTGGGGGGTTCATCCAAAATTTTACATTTCTTGTTTTTTTTTGTATTAAGACTTGTAGGCATTAAATGTTTTATGTGACTTGAAAGTGATATAAAGTAATCAAAACTTAGTTTTTAAAATAATTGGTGAAAATAATTTGGGAATCTTTTTATCTCTACATTCCTGTACAATACTAAAATTTGTTCGGTGTTGATGTCTAAATTACTTTTTAAATGCACATAGTAGACTAGTAGACCCAGTAATACGTGTGCATACTAATAAAGATAAACAATTGGCTCATCACTTATTCAGTGAGTCACGTGAATACGTATATTATTCATTATTTGAAATGCAACGGAGAATACGGCTTAGGTGTCTGGTGACATATGACAGAAATGTCTGTAGTTAACTTAAAAAAAAAAAAGAAGCTTTGTTGAGTAATAAGTACGTTAATAACCTTGATCCTCTTGTATTGATTTGGAGACTGTGGTGATCTGGAGACAACATTTTGAACTGTAAGTGGAAATTGCTGTGAGGTTCACTGCACAAGCAGCTCGAGTGTTGTCTCCAGAGGTGAACGAACCCCTTTACACTACATTAAATGAAACATTTTGCATGAGCAACATTTGTTTATACAAGAATTCAAGTTATGTTTTAGAATCTGAGCATTGATAATTTGGAAATGTAGGTTATGGGTTATGATTGATGACATAAAATTGGTCATAAAGGTGAGAGTTACAGTTTGTGGACAGGTTGTTGGTAATTATTAATCACGATTGACTGACTGTAGCCTACATGTGGTCTATACATAGTTGGGGGCTGGATATTAAAAGTAAAAGATTATGGCCTGCATGTAGTAGGCTGTTTTGTTTGTGAGGTACAGTTAGTGATTTACTGGTCGTAGCTTATTCTAAGTGGGTTTTGGAGTTAATACCAGAGGTTGTCTGTATGTTAGCTGCAAGTAGCGTGTTGTGGCTTGTTTTCAATAGATATTGAATTCATTTTGAAAACTACATATAGTAATAGATTATGTTTTTAAGTGGGTTTTTGCTATGTGGGCTATGAATGTTTCAAAGGATGCATTTATCAAGTTCATGTACAGATTTTTTAAGAATATTATTCATGACATCTACATTGAATGGTTTATCATAAGGTTTTTTTAAATGCTGTCTTCCACATGTTGTTCTAGTCATTTGTAAAATCTAAACTCCTGAGAAAATTGTGGGCTTACTTATTCTTCTAACTTTGTTGAAATAATATCATGGTATTTGTAATGAACTTAAATAACTTGTGAAATAAAAAACATTTAAGAACTTTTCTATCCTTTTGGGAGTGTGTTAACAGTTTGTGGGTGGGGTGGGAGTGTGTTAACAGTTTGTGGGTGGGGTGGGAGTGTGTTAACAGTTTGTGGGTGGGGATGTGGAAAGTGACACTATTAGAATGGCTAAAAGGAAATGGCTTTAACATCATAACAAAAGGTGTACTCCAAGGCTATATTAAGCGATCAAAGTAAGACTTGAAATATTTGGTGAACATTGAAAGTCTCTTGATATCATTACAACAAGAATGTTAAATTTATTTCTCTTAAAATACAAAAAATCAGTAAGGAAAGAATAAATCCAGCATAGAATAGCTGTATTTATATAGAAATAAAAACCAATAAAAACGTTTGTTTGGTCATCTAATGTAATTTATTATACCTGCATTGTGTCTCGCTGTACAATCCAACAACCTAAAATAATAAGGTTACTTCGCTGGACTAGTAATTCTTAAACTTTTTATTTGTGCCCCCTCCCCCCTTGTGATTTGTCTTGACAGTTCACAATAGGATCTATATGCTATACTGCTCTTTCTGTAATTATGCAACATTTCTACAGACACTAGAAGGAAGCCCCCCCCCCCCCACCAGACCAAGACCACAGATTAAAAACATTG
>NW_013666942.1:276752-281651 GCF_000517525.1 Limulus polyphemus
TTGATTCGTCTTGACAGTTCACAATGGGATCTATATGCTATACTGCTCTTTCTGTAATTATGCAACATTTCTACAGACACTTGAAGGAAGCCCCCCCCCCCACAGACCAAGACCACAGATTAAAAACATTGCTCTAAACAATAAAATATAATACATTTTTGAAAGAAACACTTGTTATATACAAACATTGTTTTGTGCTCAGGGCATTCGTGGCTTAATGATTGTCTGGTGTTTAAGAGGAAAATAAGACAATTTTGGTACTGTGATAACTACTTTATATTGTTGTGGTCAAGAAATTAATGGGTTCATTTATTGCCTCAAAGAGTCAATATAGAAGAAATCAACATTTTATAAAAAAAAAAACAATCTTTCAGTTCTTGCCATGACGCTTTTAGAATAAACTACAATATTACATATAAAAATGTACTTCTAGGATATGAGAAAATGACAATATTTTTTACTCCATGTATTATTGTTCCCTTAGATACAAAGTACTTCATATTACTATGGCAACTAAATTATTTAAAGGGCGTGGTTATTGAATAACAATTCTTTTATAAGCTATACGGATTAACAGAAATGACACATGCTATATTTTGTTAGATTCAGCATATCTGTGTTGAAAAGTATGGGTTAAATAAAAAGCCATCTCACTTTTTCTGATCTTGAATACGTTTATTCAACGAAAGCTCTGTAGATATAATATCAATAAAATGGTTTTACAACGAAAAGTTATGCTCACAGTATTCAAGCTAATTATCATTATCTATTTCTGAAATTGGAAAGACAATTACTCCAGAAAGTCCCTCATTCAACGGATACTATATTCGTAGTTCCTATCACTAGATGGCAGCACAATAAATATATTAAGAAATTTTAATACATTATATGAAGAAAAATATTAAAATTTGAAACTATTCTTTAACAATAGCAGATTAAACAACGTGTGAATTTTAACCATCGAACTAGAATGCAAGTGTATGGTGAATTAGATAATAATTCGTATAATAAAGCCTTTCTAACTACCTAATCAATTTCAGACCTTGTTTATTGTCTGTCACAGTGACGAAACGTCGTAATCGAAATATATCTCGGCGACTTCCGTTTTTTATTACAAGATTAACTGGTTAATTCTGAATAACAGCGTGCCTGCTCTGCTTATCTTGGGAATGATATCCAAACAGAGACAGCAGCATTATCTTCGGGTGTTGGGTGCTTCATTTAACATTGTCAGTTTACGTGTGTGTGTGTGTGTGAGAGAGAGAGAGCTAATATATATATATATCTGCTTCATTAGAAAAATATATTGTACAGTCAGTAATATATAAAGCCATTACAACACAAAGGTTTCTATTGTAACGTGCCATGTGAAAGTTAAGCTTGGTTTGATGAGATTTTTGTTCTTAATCTCAGGCTATATTAGTTTTGTAATAAACCACCAGGACGGCACAGATGACGAGTGGTAGGGTTCCAGCAAGTTCTGTAATGACAATATATATATATCAATGCACTTACCGAATCTGATGGAAGAAATAATAAAAATATATTTCTGATACATATTATGCAAAAACAAACAAACACAAGCTTAATGATTTACTTTCGGGGTAAAAAAAAAAAAAAAAAAAAACAGTTTTGAGGCCCAAAATTAAACATCAAACGCTGTTTTTTTTTTATTAAGGCTTGTATTCAATAACTTTAAAACCGAATATATAAACAAGTTTAAATACCCGCCAAGTGACGGGGAATGTTTAAACTTATTTAAGACAATGTAAGTTTATATTTCAAAGTAATAACTTTAACATAAACTTTATCTCAAAATTTTCAAATTATAACAAAGTTTCTTCATAAACAACATTTGCAGTTTGTTTCCATCTACCAAAAAAGTAAAGATTTTGAGGTGATCCTACCCTTGACCACCCTACATTTTACTGACCATGAGAAAAGCATGGTTGTTTGAGAAACAATCCAGCAACTTTGATGCTTTGATCTTGAATCCCTTTAGAATATTTAACATTGTATAAAGCATCAACCTGCCAAGATTGTTTGAGATTGACTTAATAGGCTGGGAGTAATTAACCAACAGGCTTTACAAAATAGAAATAGGGTTAATTTCTATTTTGACACCCTTAGGACCAGTGATGGAAATGGGGATACACGCCGTGTACCTAGTTCTCAGTTTGTATTATTTTCCCCATTGGTCAAGTTTAGTACTACTGAAGATGTTTATTAATCCTATCGTCACGGGTCAAAGGCCATGTCATCGCATTTTGTTGACTTGCATTCAAAATTTTATTGAACTACTATCAATAAGTTGGTATCAAATTATAGATTATAATTCAGATTTAATATTGTTACGACAGCGGAAGTCACGCGCCGCTGGGAGCATGCGCGCTGGAGTTTCTCGAAGGATCACGAATTTGCTCGCCAGCTCGAGTATGATCTAAATGCCCCCTTTTTTAGTATATATAAGACTGGCAAAGAAAGCCAGCGGCAGACAGATAATTGAGTCAATGAACAGTAGAAACCGTAAGTAAAGTGTGTAAATCACTGTGATTTATAGCGTGTGTTATAAAAGCTGTTAAGCTGTGGCCTACTGGTTAAAGTGTTAGGCTGCGGATCAAAGAGTTTCGGGTTCGAGATGCATTTTAAGCTGTGGCCACGTTATAAAAGTGGCCACCAATCCTGTAATTTGTTTCTATGCCCATGTGGTAAAGGGTACTGAAGCCTGACTACTCTCATTCTGGACAGGTATGCCTGAATTCTAGGGGGTCTATAACCTGGTCGTTTAACTTAAGTACGTTCCGATTGAAAATTCCAGTTTCAGTAACTTTTTTATATGAAATATACTGTTCAAACGATTAAAGATTAATCAAAATTTGTAACATCATATTGAACGGCACCAGGCTTCCCTCGTTTCTTTGTGGTGATCATACATCATATTGATCGGCACCAGGCTTCCCTCGTTTCTTTATGGTGATCATACCTCATATTGAACGGCACCAGGCTTCCCTCGTTTCTTTGTGGTGATCATACATCATATTGAACGGCACCAGGCTTCCCTCGTTTCTTTGTGGTGATCATACCTCATATTGAACGGCATCAGGCTTCCCTTGTTTCTCTGTGGTGATCATACATCATGTTGAACGGCACCAGGCTTCCCTCGTTTCTTTGTGGTGATCATACCTCATATTGAACGGCATCAGGCTTCCCTTGTTTCTCTGTGGTGATCATACATCATATTGAACGGCATCAGGCTTCCCTCGTTTCTTTGTGGTGATCATAAATCATATTGAACGGCATCAGGCTTCCCTCGTTTCTTTGTGGTGATCATACATCATAATGAACGGCACCAGGCTTCCCTCGTTTCTTTGTGGTGATCATACATCATATTGAACGGCACCAGGCTTCCCTCGTTTCTTTGTGGTGATCATACATCAAATTGAACAGCACCAGGCTTCCCTCGTTTCTTTGTGGTGATCGTACATCATATTGAACGGCATCAGGCTTCCCTCGTTTCTTTGTGGTGATCATACATCATATTGAACGGCATCAGGCTCCCCTCGTTTCTTTGTGGTGATCATACATCATATTGAACGGCATCAGGCTCCCCTCGTTTCTTTATGGTGATCATACATCATATTGAAGTGTCATGAGATATACAGATATTAAACTTCGATCAAACGTTCATTTACGGGTGTAACCTGATTGGTCAGTCATTTACATTTCAGATCACACCACAGATCATCTGATACCCGAGTTGCATAAAATTAATAGAGGGGTGGGTGGGGGATTCATGTTATTTTATAACATTGGTTTTGATGGTCATAACCTTAGAAATTCAGATGACGTCTTGTTTAGAATAGTGTATTAAAATAAAAAATAATAAATACGATGCATGAATAGTAAAAAAAATAACTTGCTTACTGTCTGGTAAGTTTGATATATGCTAATGACACAAATATTGTATGTTATTTTTGAATCAACTTAGCGGGCTCTTTTTCTTATTTTGTGATTGATGTATTTTTTTTTATAAAGGAACTTACTCACCGTTATGACCGTTATCCTGTTGGTCACTGCTCCTGTAACGTGCACTGTAAATAGCCTCTTGCTGTTCGGGTGACAACTGTTTCAATTGGTCAGACGTGATGGCTGCTAAACTGTCGTAACTGAGATGATTAAGCTGAGGGGTTGTCAGTACCTGTTTAAGCAAACAATAGATATTGAAATGTATAAACTTAAGCCTAAGTAACATTACTGAATAGAGGGAAAATGATAGGAACTGTTTTATCGAACGTGTATGTGTGCATATACATACATATATATATATATATATTTGCGAAACTGGTAAATTTGTCTAAATCAATGCTTATACCGTGTTTAGTTTTAGAAAAATCTCGAAAGGAACGTAGCTACAGATAAATATCTAGTTAAACTTTTTAGACAAGTTTCTACAGTAGAATATTTTATAATTGAATAAAAATACATTCAGAAAAAAATGTTTTTCCTGAAAAGACAACAACAAACAAACGAAGGACGAATACTGATAGAAAGGGAAATCTGAAAATCTCTTTCAGGAGAAAAACTTATCAAAAAGCCTGCTGTTTTGATGTAGTAAAACTATCAAATTTACTCGTCTGTTTTAAAATGTTCGCGCAAAGCTACACACAGTCGTCCCTAATTCTGAACTGAAGGCAGCCATCGCTAACTCTTGGGCTACTTTTATATGACCTAATTGTGAGATTAAACCATCATCCATCTGACTCTTAAGTGCTGAGCGCGTTTTTGCGGTAACTGTCGTGAGTCTTTAACCCTCGAAATCATAGTTCAATCCAGTTAAGGAAAGAAAATAGTGTTGCGTCAGTGAGGTCACGTGACTAGTATCACGCCACGTCCTTCTCG
>NW_013666942.1:282432-286170 GCF_000517525.1 Limulus polyphemus
CAACAATGTAAAGAGGGTTTTTTACTTAGGATTCGGTATGAGTGCAAACAAGATAACAATTCTTGAGAAGGAGGAAGTGGTCTGTACGCCAAACCTGACCCTCTCTGGTCCAAAACATGGACTGAATCCCGATGAAGATATCACACAACCCTTTGTTAAACAGATAGAGATAGGGAATAAAAAGTTTATATTGAAGAACGAAGAGATCAAATGAATTTTAACTAGCGAAATCTAGAGAACCCTAGATAAATCTTTAGTTTAAAGTTGTTACAAAAGGAAATTTATTAATTAGTGTATTATTTTGTTAACGGTAAGTTAAAATTCAGCGTGGTATAGATTGTGTGGGTTGGTGATATGCAGATTAGATATATTCAACATCACAGTTTCGTCGTTCAACTGTACTCTGAAGAATAACTCTAAATTTACACAACGAGTGATAAACATTCTTGTAGAACACTTTCTACGAATGGCTAACTAACAGTTTGTTTTTTTTTACTTGGTTTTGCATTATCAAACAAAAAGTGTCATCTGGACAGCACGATGATCTTCCAAAACCTAACGTAGCATTTCGTGAGTTCACGTTTGTGTAATGTTAAATTTAAACACTGTTTATAGTGAAGCACAAAGCTGCACAATGGACCATCCCGGTTTCTAGCATTGTACGACTGCAGACATTCCGCTGTGCCACTGGGGGTGGGGCTTTAAATTCTGAATGAACATACTAGTCTGGCCCGACAAGGCCTGATGGTTAAGCCACTGGATTCGTAAGCTGTGGGTCGCACGTTCGAATCTCATCACCGAAAATACTTGCCCTTTGGAGGCGTTATAATGTAACAGTCAATTTTACTTTTCTTTAGAAAAAACTAGCTCAAGAGTTGGCGGTAAGTGATGTTCACTAGCTGCCGTCTATCTAGTCTACTTCTAAATTAAGGACAGCTAGCGCAGATAGCCCCCTTGCAGGTTTGCGCGAAATTCCAAAAACAAGTAAACGACACTGATCTTCAAAAACCCAAATTTCATGCATTTTGTGTCTTAAACTTAAACGTAAATATTAGTTCTGTAGGCTGTAATTTATGTGTAGACAACGAGTTGTGTCGATAAATCTTACAACGAAGAAACTAAAAAACGAATTTTTTAAAACATCTAGCTACTGGACTGTTATTTTGAAAGTCTGTAGCAACGTAATCTTCTATATAAAGGCAAATGTGGTAGAGAAAATTTGTATGATGTCAAAAAACCACAGACCAACCACTGAAAATAGGTGCTTATATAATTTATATAGATCTTTACTTGGTTGATTGTATATGGAACGAAGTGTGTGTTATCTGGAAGATGATTTTTATATGGACCGAAGTGTGTGTTACCCGGGAGATGATTTAAATATGGACTGAAGTGTATGTTACCCAGAAGATGATTTAAATATGGACTGAAGTGTGTGTTACCCAGAAGATGATTTAATATGAACAGAAGTGTGTGTTACCCAGAAGATGATTTAATATGAACAGAAGTGTGTGTTACCCGGAAGATGATTTAATATGAACAGAAGTGTGTGTTACCCGGAAGATGATTTTATGTGGACAGAAAGTGTGTGTTATCCGGAAGATGATTTTATATGGATCGAAGTGTGTGTTATCCGGAAGATGATTTTATATGGATCGAAGTGTGTGTCACCCGGAAGATGTTTTTTATATGGACCAAAGTGTGTGTGTGTTTACCCCGAAGATGAATTTTATATGGACTGAAAGTGTGTGTGTTACCCGGAAGACAATTTTTATATGGACCGAAGTATGTGTTACCCGGAAGATCTCGAGGCTTTGGTAAGAGTTTTAGATAAGGAGGCTAGAAGACCAATATGTTCCTTGAATCTAGTTTGGGGGTATACATACCTTCATGACCCCCGGCTCTAAAACTGACACAGCTTGAGGGGTGACACCTTTCATGCTCTCTGCTGGAATCTTCTTCAATTCATCAGCCGAAAGGCCAGCTGAATTAAACAAAGAATTCTGTACATATGATGTAGGACCAATCACCAATATTATTTCCTTAATTAAAAGAACGTGTGGAGTAGGGGCTACGGTTTCTTTGTTTGTAGCTAAGCACAATGCTGCACAATGGGCTATATGTGCTATGAACAACTACGGGTATTGAAACCCGATTTTTAGCGTTATAAGTCCGCAGACTTATTGTTGAGTCACTGGGGGAGAGGGGGATACGGAACATATAATTTGAACAAGAAAAATATTATTATTATTATAAAAGAAATATCTAGTAACTTAAAACCGTTGAAGCGTTACAAGATTTTATTTGACAGACAGGAAAAACCTAAATTATAGTTTTTGTACTATAGGTTAATAACATTTTATTTAAGCCTATCTATAACCTTCAAAAAGTTGACGACACTACATGTTTCGACTTTACAACAGGAGTTTTTTTAATGGTGTACCAGTTTAACGTTGAATATTATTTATGATTTTAACTTTATAGGCCAAAATACTATAATGAGGTTAATAACTTGTTTTATTCGTATCATGCTGATAAGTAGAAACGTTTAGACAATAATTACCTATTAATCCACCTAAAGAATACACAATAGCTGAGCTCCATTCATTTGGTGAACCGTATACCGTTGTCTTTGTAGCTTTATTAGCTAGAGTCTGCATCACTTCAGATGGACATTCCTGTAATTGGCCCAGGGCATTGATACTCTCCCTGTTCAGGAGATATGTATTTGGTGTAGTTTTATAATCACATATAACCTGTCTTTAGTATTTGCAAGAATTTTAGACTATTTATGTCCTTATACTTATACGTCTAAATAAGCTTGAATTGAGAGGCAGAAAGAAAATTAATTACGAACGTACGAGGAAAGAGGTAAACTTCATTCCACCTTTTAAAAAAGCCGGAAAACACATTAAACAAAAAGATCCGGAATACTTCAAACAGGTGATTCCTATACAAGTTTATAGACTATAACGTAAAAACACTGGATTAATGAGTAGTTTGTCGCTTCAGAATCATGGCGCTGCTGGAGACTTCATAAACATTTATATATTTGGTCTCATGGACGAAACAATTTGTTACAGCTCTATTCGAGGAAATACACAAACATGGTATAATTGTTAAAAAAAAACTGTGGACACAAAAAACATGACATTTTGAAGAAGGAATCTTTACAGTTCCATCCTATCGGTAAAACCAGCACAGCTAAGCGTTTAGGGCAACAACAGGATCCAAAACCACACCTCAAGCCAACTTAGAGGCAGGAGTTAGTTAGCGTATAGAGGGCAATGCATGAAAAACAGTATAGTTTGGCCACAGATATATTTACAAAGCTATAACCCCCATCCACTCTCTCAAATACAATCGACTTCTTTTCCCTGGTAGTATGGCTACTGTCTTCTATGGTTTCATCAGTAAATTTGATGGAAAATCACTCAGTCGGACCAAAAAGCACAAGTGTCTAAGCCTAACGTACCATACAAATGATCAAAGTCTCAAATTTCCCCAATCAGTAACCAAGGTTGCAAGTTCGTAAACTTACCGCAGATCCACCGTTGGACCTAGGAATCTACAGTGTACTCTAAAAATCCCGAGTTCTTCCAATCAGTAACCAAGGTTGCAAGTTCGTAAACTTACCGCAGATCCACCGTTGGACCTAGGAATCTACAGTGTACTCTAAAAATCCCGAGTTCTTCCAATCAGTAACCAAGGTTGCAAGTTCGTAAACTTACCGCAGAT